>NC_041388.1:35589482-35592177 GCF_002162155.2 Triticum dicoccoides
CAATTCTTGACATATGGATATACAATTTCATGATAACAATTGCATAGATTAACCAAAGATTCATCCTAATAATTTCATTAATATTTCAATAATGGTTCATCATAATAATTCATTAGATTGAACAAAGATTGTTTCATGATAATATCATCAAAGATTGAAAAAAGGTTCATCATCATAACTCTGTAGAATAAACAAGAAATTCAGTGAAAAAATCATCAAGACTCATATAAACTTCACCATTCTTTACTCATGATGCACTACTTTTCACTGATGTTTCATAAAAATACATATTCATCAAAATTTGCAGGTAGTGAAGTTATTTTTCCAAAAAAAAGAGGTATACTCCTGACCTCTGCATCCAGCATGCGCACAATCATATTGTTCAACAGGACCCGACAAAATAAATACATGGATCAACCCATAGCACCTACCTGACAATCATTGTCACTACACCTACAAGCTTGATGATGTGCCCTGACCTCGCATCAACACACACCATCTAATCTAGTGGCCTCATCAAACCGCCCACCGGCGAGCCAAGAGTACCAGCTGGTCTAGCAAACCCGCTACACACACCGCATATGCATGCTCTAGAATCAGCCACCGCCATCTTTCCACTGTCCACCTTCAGGATAATGAAGTTGAAGTCATACGACTACAAATCGAAAATAATTTTCAGATATAGTACATGCGAGATCCTCATAGTATGCTTCATGTTCCCCAGTTTGATCCATGATATAACCTCTTAATCGTTTCTACCCTACAAGTAATGAAAACAGTGCAGATCCTTAGCCACGACGAGGCTGGCTCGCCGCACCAGGCGGACACCAGTTATCCCAGGCATCCTTCATAGGGATTTTTTATATTTTTTTCTCGACACAAGATTAATAAAATAGATATTTCCTTATATTTTTTCACGGTGTACTTAGGTACATTGGCATGCTCATGTTTTGTTTCTATTTTGTCGTGTCAAACATTCATTAAGGAAATTCGCAAAAAAACATTCATTAAGAAAAATATATTTTTCAAGAATAAAAAAGCACAAACACTAAAAAAAAGCACATGACGTGGCCAGCCCATGTGAGGGAGCCATAGGCCTTTCGTCAACTATTCCACGCTCAAGATGTGGAATAGGACGTACGTGTCCTATTCCTTGCACGCTGCAAGGAATAGTGGAGCCTGTACACGGAAAGAAAAGAAAATGAAAGGAAACGAAAGCGACACGAGGCGTGCCTCCAGCTAAACCCTCACCGCGCCGCCGTCCGTCCGTTCCTTCCTCCGTCTCCTTGCCGCCCCGCCGTCTGTTCCTCCCGCCCCGCCCCGCCGGCATGAACAACCTAGTAACCGTAAGTTCCCTCTGCACCCCCTCTGAACCCTCCTCCTCGTGTTCCTCCTTTCATCTCTTCACACTGCTCAATTGCTCAACGAACCGTTCTCCAGGAATCGGCTTAGTTGCTCTGATCTGCTTGAGCTCCAAGTAGCAGGATTTATTTGCCCCTCCTTTTAGGATCTGCTTGCTCTTTTTGTGTGTGCTATCAGCAGTGGGCTGGTTGCACTTGTCTGAACCTCTCCGGGAGGTTATTCTGATTTTAGTTTGTCCCAGCTTTATGCTTAGCAAGCACTCGAGTCTCAAAATGTCATTCACTGTTTGTTTGTTCGGCTTTGCTAGAACTCATCTAGCTGAGTTTTAGTTATGTCTCATTCACTTTTATAGCCATTGGATTGATACTATAAGATGCGTGTGTGCTGATGTGGTTTGTAGTATTATTTTTATCTGTTTTTGTTTTCAGGTGAATGAGACCAAATTATATCTCATCTAGATGAGTCCTAGGCACTCCCTTGTTTGTTAGTTTGAAAACAACACGTAATGTGACCACATTATATTACTTATTTCAGCACTCAAATTAACTTCAGAATGTTCTTTTGGCATTACATACATGGTCGCCGACTCGCCGTCATGTTCTGATTTTGAATGTGACATCTCAAATACTCTTTTTGAGCAGTTTATATCTTCTGCTAGCAAGTATAAGCTTTAGTAATATTCTTTTGGGACCAGTTATAATAATGCCAATGCTTTATTTCCGCAACTATCCTGTCCTATTGGTTTGGTAGGTTTTAGCTGATGATGAAAGTACCAGCACAATTGGCTATAATGTCAGATCGAATTCATAGCAATCAAGCAAGCCTTCGTGCAGGTGCTGCTGTGCAGTACATGTTCTTATAAACACTCTGATTTTGCAGGATTCCTTTGAGCTTCCCCGGTGGGATTCCTCAAGAGATGAGGGGGATGTTGAAATGGGAATGTATCAGCCCGACGCCTCTGATAATTTAAAAGGATTCTTCAAGAAGGTGCATGCTGTTTAGGAAACTCCATACTAATCTTGTTCCTGATGTTATTTGTCCATTTTTGCACTTCAGATTAATGACATGTGATGCTGCTTTCACACACACACACACACACACACACACAGGTTGACGGAATTGAGAGCTTAATAGCTAACTTAACGAGTCTCAATATCCATATCCCGAGTCCCGATGCCGGGTTCGGGGCAGGAGGCCTTGACTTCTCCTCTCCATATCCCGACGCCGGTGACGTCGGTCACGTTGGGGTCGGCCAGCGCTGGGGGAGGGAGCCCGAGGCAGGCGGCCTCGGCTCCTGCTACTCCGGTTGTGGCGGCGACACCCGCGCCAGCAG
>NC_041388.1:35592393-35628566 GCF_002162155.2 Triticum dicoccoides
CTTCATCTTCGGCGGTCAGGAGGACCGCGTCTCCTACGCCGACGGCGCTCCACTCTGTGCCGGCGGGTGGGGCGGGAGGAGGGCGCGGGCAGGCGGCCCCCGCCATCTCCTCTCCTGTCGTACCCGTGGCTGTGGACCCCGGCATGGGGCATTTGTCTGAGGGGCTTGGGAGCCCGCAGCCGCCTCCTCCGATAACCTCGGTTGACCCTTTGAGGGACTCAGCGCGAGGCTTTACTAGGGAGGAGGTCGTTTCTTTTGGCGGGATCCCGGACCCCGTCTCGACGGGGAGACGGATGAGTGCTCGTATCCATGAGCTCCCGGAGGTTGATGATATGCAGCAGCGGTGCGCTATGAGGGCGGCCAAGCTTCAGGATGCTGCGATCTCTTTTGGTATGTCCGTCAACATATCAAATTCTTTATTGCATTTTTCTAATGAGGAGATTATAAATAATGCAAACCAATTAAGAGTTTCACTAGGTGCTACTGATAGTGAGATTTCCAATTCGGTGAATGATCTGTTAGATTTGGAGGCGGAGCGTGCCTTAGAGACTATTCGTAATCTTGCAGCAGTTAAACCGATGAATGATGATGAGATTGATGCGTTAGGGGTTAGAGTGCTCGATAATCTGTGTGCGGATCTAGCACCCCCCAATCATGAGTCTGAGGACGATGATGTGCCCCTAGAGAATGCCGATGGTAGTATGGTTGAACCCGGTTATGAGGACCGGGCGTCAGAGCCTAGTAAACCAAAGCGCAAGTGGAAACGAAAGATCTATCCCGATTCTGCAGTTCGTAGGAGTGCTAGGATTCGGACTACTAAAAAATTCCATGACGAAATATGAAAGGAATCTTTTGGAATAGTAGAGGTCTAAAGGACTTGGCTAAAAGAAGGTTTCTTGCTGAGGCATCATTAGAGCAGCGTTTAGATTTCATTGCTCTATCGGAGACTGGTAGAGAAAACTTTGCGCCCCAGTTTTTGTCCTCTCTTGCGGGTGGTATTGATTTCGATTGGCATTGCCTCCCTCCGCGAGGAAGATCGGGTGGTATCTTGCTAGGTGTGAGATGCGATTCGCTTGAAGTCCGAAGTGTAGTGATGGGCGACTTCGCGGTTAAGTTTCAAGTCAAGTCTAAAGTAGATGGTTTCAACTGGGCTTTGGTGGCAGTTTATGGTGCCGCACAACCCGAGCTTAAACCGGAGTTTCTGGCGGACCTTGTTCGAATCTGTGGGTCAGAACAGCTTCCAATTTTAGTTAGGGGTGATTTCAATATCATTAGGAGGAGAGAGGAGAAGAATAATGATAACTTTTACGGCAGGTGGTCGTTTATGTTCAATACCATTATTGAAAGCTTGGATCTGAGGGAGATAGAGCTTTCTGGTAGAAAGTTTACCTGGGCTAATGCTCTGCCAAACCCAACTTACGAAAAACTTGATCGAGTTCTTGCGAGCGTGGAGTGGGAACAAAAGTTCCCTCTGGTTACGGTGCAAGCTCTCTCGCGGGGAATATCCGATCACACACCCTTATTCGTGGACTCAGGGGAGCCGAATCATGTGGGTAACAAGAACACCTTCTCTTTCGAGATGTCATGGTTCGAACGCGAGGGGTTCTTGGACCTGATTGCCAGGGAATGGGCTAGGGGTGCAGGAGGTACAACTGCGGTCGAGCGTTGGCAGAATAAGATTAGGCATTTGAGAAGTTTCTTACGGGGTTGGGCCAAACACCTCAGTGGTGTGTATAAGATTGAAAAGGATAGACTCCTTTCTCTTATACAGGCCCTAGACATAAAGGCCGAATCCACGATTTTGCTGCCAGCTGAGCTTCAGGTTAAAAATGAGGCGGAGAAGAGGTTGAAAGAACTGCTCCGCGAAAAAGAATTGAAGTGGGATTTGCGAGCTAAAGTATGCAAAGTGGTCCAAGGGGACGCGAATACTCAATTCTTTCATTTGATTGCTAATGGTAAGCACAGAAAGAAGCGAATCTTCCAACTTGAACACGATGAGGGCACTATTTTAGGACATGATAACCTAAAAACATATATTACCGAGTATTATAGGCAGTTATTTGGACCTCCAGATGATAATTGTGTGTCCCTCGACGAGTCCAGGATTGAGGATGTGCCTCAACTATCGGCTGCCGACAATGATATTCTGGTTGCCCCGTTCTCAGAGAAGGAGGTGTTTGATGCTATTGCACAGATGAAAAACAATAAGGCTCCCGGGCCGGATGGATTCCCGGTCGAGTTCTATAAAAAGTGCTGGCACATTATTAAGGGGGATTTGCTACCTATGTTCCACGATCTGTTCTCTGGACAGCTTCACTTATTTCACTTGAATTTTGGAACTATCACACTGCTTCCTAAGAAAACGGATGTTGTGAGAATTGAGCAGTTCAGGCCGATCTGCCTCCTCAATGTTAGTTTCAAAATCTTCACCAAGGTTGGGACTAATAGGCTCACACAGATTGCGCATTCTGTGGTGCAACAGTCCCAAACTGCTTTCATGCCGGACAGAAATATCCTTGAAGGGGTGGTCGTCCTGCATGAAACGCTCCATGAAATCCATTCCAAAAAATTAGATGGAGTAATTTTTAAGGTGGATTTCGAGAAAGCGTACGATAAGGTCAAATGGCCATTCCTCCAACAGTCATTGCGTATGAAAGGTTTTGATGAAGCCTGGCGCCGACAGGTTGAATCATTTACGCAAAAAGGTAGTGTGGGAATTAAAGTAAATGATGATATAGGTCATTACTTCCAGACACATAAAGGCCTAAGACAAGGAGATCCGATGTCCCCTATCCTGTTTAACATTGTGGTGGATATGTTAGCAATTTTGATAGGAAGGGGTAAAGAAAATGGTCAAGTAGGTGGATTGGTACCTCATCTTGTTGATGGAGGTGTATCCATCCTTCAGTACGCCGATGATACAATTATCTTTATGGAGCATGACTTGGCCAAGGCGAGAAATATGAAGCTTGTGTTATGCCTATTTGAACAATTGACCGGGTTAAAGATTAACTTTCATAAGAGCGAGCTGTTCTGTTTTGGTAGAGCCAAAGAAGAATAGGAGGCTTGTAGGCAATTGTTTGGGTGCGAGTTGGGAGAGTTACCCTTCTCTTACCTAGGTATTCCAATCCACCATTGTAGGCTGACAAAGAGAGAATGAAAGTGCATCTCGGACCGATTTGAGAAGAAACTAAGTTGCTGGAAGGGTAAGCTCATGTCATACGGAGGCCGATTAATCCTGATAAATTCGGTGCTCACGAGTATGCCTATGTTTCTCCTATCGTTCTTTGAGGTCCCAGTTGGTGTTAGGAAAAGACTGGACTTTTATCGATCGCGTTTCTTTTGGCAGGGTGATGAGCTTAAAAGAAAATATCGGCTTGCTAAATGGATTTCATCTGTAGACCGAAAGACCAAGGGGGTCTTGGTATTGAGAATCTAGAAGTTAAGAACAGATGCATTCTTAGCAAGTGGCCGTGGAAGCTCTCATCGGAGCATGATGCTATGTGGGCTCAAATCCTTCGCAGCAAGTACCTCCAGACAAAAACTTTGTCCCAGGTCACAGTCAGGCCGACTGATTCACCTTTCTGGAAAGGACTGATAAAAGTCAAACAATCTTTGTTTAATAGGATGAAGTTTGTTATTGGAAACGGCGCTAGTACACATTTCTGGGAGGATACTTGGCTCGGCGAGACACCCTCGGCCATTCAATATCCGTCTTTATATCGTATTGTTCGACGACATGAGGTGTTCGTCGCATCGGTATTTCAATATATCCCCCTTAATATTCAGTTTTGACGGTCGCTAGCGGGCAATCGTTGGGAAGAATGGCTCCGTCTAGTTAGGAGACTGATGAAGGTTCAGCTTTCTCAACAACCCGATGAATTACGCTGAAAACTGACTAAGTCTGGAGTATTCACAGTTAAATCAATGCATATTGATGTTATTAATTTGAACTCCATTCCTACCTCCAAGCATGTTTGGGACGTCAAAGTTCCTTTGAAAATAAAAGTGTTTATGTGGTTTGTTCATAAACAAGTTATTTTAACCAAGGACAACTTGATAAAGCGTAATTGGACAAGACCTACTAGGTGTAGTTTCTGTGATCGGGATGAGACAATCAGACACCTCTTTTTTGATTGCCCATTGGCCAAAGTCCTTTGGCGGACGGTCCACATTGCTTTTAATATCAATCCACCGAATTCTGTCAACGCATTATTTGGGACATGGCTTAATGGGATTGAGCCTGACTTAGTGAGACACATTCGGGTTGGAGTTTGCGCTTTGTTGTGGACTATCTGGACTTGCAGAAATGATTTGGTTTTTAACAGAATATCACGTATCCATTTTTTGCAGGTTATATTCCGAACCACGGCACTGATCCATTCATGGTCGCTACTCACTCCGATGAAGGCCAGGGAGCATTTGGTTACTGAATCTTTCCGCTGGGAGATGGTAGCTCGGGATATCTTCAACCGGTTTGGATGACGGTCATATAATAGGATAGGCAATTAGTTTACCTATTTATTTTTAGCCAGCCGGTTGTGGCGTCTTTTCGTGGCTAGTTGGTGTTTCTAGCCTTGTTTGGCTCTGTGTGAGCCTTCTTTGCTTTTTTATTATTTTTGGAGACCTTGGAACCATATTGGCTAATAAGATGGCCGTATGCATCACTCTGATGCAGAGGCCGGGGAGTCCCCCTTTTCAAAAAAAAAGAAAGGTGACAACTCCAAACCTTATATAAATGAGATGAAAATTTTGCTTTACTTAGTCACGCACAACAATACATTTTTTAAGCGATTCGGCAGAAAATGGAGAAATATGTTGATGAAGCGAGGAAAATTGCTCGTATGGCCAAAACAAAACTTGATAAACTCGAAGAAGATGTATGTTATTCTTCTGTCTGCATAGCATAAACTAAAAGATGGACATGCTGCTAATGGTTTGCTGCTTGCCCCTGTGCTATGCCACAGAACTTATCTAACAAGCAGAAACCTGCACGCGGGAAGGGCTCTACGGTAGATCAATTAAGGGAACAGACCGCTGGGTAAATTAAATTCACTGTCGATTTATGTTTCCAGTCTCTTGGCTGCATGAATTAGCCTTTTTTTTGCGCAAATGTAGTCCTTAGGCACTTTGCTTACTGATTGATCTCTACAGAGCAGTGAAGAATAATTTGAAGGAACAGATCGATGATTTTCAGGTATTGTTTTCCTCTAACTTGAATTTCCAAATTGACATGTAAGTGATGATTTTCCTATTATGTCTGGGAATAAATAAATTTTTCCTCTAATGCCTAATTGTAATCTCTAGATACACACACAAAAAAAGTTAAAGCCAGTGCATATTTCTATTTACTAGTCCCTCCATCCCAAAATAAGTGTCATGGCTTTAGTTCAGATTTGAACTAAAGGCACGACACTTATTTTGGGACAGCTGGAGTACTTGGGCTATTTGATTTGATATGCCCTCATAGAGCAGCAGGGAGAAACTACTCTGCTTTCCCATGTATATGAGGCATCCAAGCATCGAGCTCTTTATAAGCGGTGCAAGTGGCTTTGTTGATGCTTATATGTTCTAAAAAGTAAAATAAAGAGTTTTGCAAATTGTCATTCTTTTGACTTTCGGTAACTTTATAAGAATGTTTCTCAGCCATTATGGTAGATTATTGATAGTATGCTATCAGCCTGATATCTCTGAAGATGGAATAATATAATGTAATCTTGCAACTATGCGACTGATACGGTGTTGTTACACTCTGATGCAGGTATTGAGACAATCAACCCAGCAGGAGTACCAGGAAGTTGTTGAAAGAAGGGTATTTACTGTAACTGGTAATCACCCTGATGAACAGGTACAGTTGCAACTTTTTTCCTATGGTTATTAAATTTGATATTTCTTATTTTATTGTTTATCTTACATTATGCCTCCTTTGTTATGCTGGAACCTGCAGACAATTGACAATTTAATTGAGACAGGGAGAAGCGAGCAAATTTTCAAAGATGCGGTTCAACAGCAGGGGAGAGGCCAGGTATATATGAGTTATAACTTGGTCATTATTTGGACATTTGTGGGTAAATGTATCGAAATCTCATTTTGATAATTTTCCATGTTGCAGATATTGGATACTGTTACTGAGATACAGGAGCGGCATGATGCTGTAAGAGATCTAGAGAGGAAGCTTCTAGAGTTGCAGCAGGTTACCTTTAAAAGGGTGGTGGTGGAGGGTAATATGTGTTAATGTACCCCATTTCCTGGGTTTTGGCTTGTAGATGTTCCTGGATATGGCAGTATTGGTTAAGGCTCAAGGAGACATGATTGACCACATAGAGCCACATGTAAGATGACGAACTTGTGAAAACAGCTTTATTCTAACAAATAGACCTAACCGATTTTGTCAATAAACAAGCTAACGAATGCGATGCTGGCATTTTGTTTGTTATTCCAAGGTTTCAAATGCTACCAACTACATACAACATAGTTTGGATGCCTTCCAGAAGGCAAAGAAGTTGCAGAAGAACTCGAGAAAGTGGATGTGCTCCGCCATAATCGCTCTCCTCGTGATAGTGATAGTTGTTATCGTCATGCTCGTGGTTGTCAAGGCAGTGAAGAAGTAACTCTTGAGCATGACCTGAAACCCAACATCTTGGGAAGAAGTAGGTTTTTTTCTTCTTTCTGTTTATGCTATCTGTGTAGTTCTGTGACCGATTCACACACTCTTCTACTATCGCTGTATGGCTATGATGAACCGGACAAGTCGACATTGGTCGCCCATATATATACTGGAGGCTCCTGCTATTGGTTCGTGTTTGTCCTCCTAGTATTTTTAGTGGTCAAACCGAAATGTGCGTCCTGAATCCATTCATCGGTCATCGGTTCAAATCCGATAGTCGCCTTTTTTTCTCTATCGATATTCTACGAACAATAATCTCTTTTTTTCCGAATTAAATGGAGAATCCAGGATCTTTTATGTTTTTTACCTTACAATTTTGCTAGATACAAAACAATAAAATAAATAATATATATACAAAAAATAAAGATTTTGATGAAATTCCATTTTTTATGCCTCAAACATTAATTGTCAGCTTGTTGTGTCTAAAGAAGCAACTGCTCCGTTGTTGGTACTGCAGTATACATAATCTTATTCATTGATCAATCGCTGTACAACAAAGGAGTGCGAGATATGCCCAAGAAGAACCTGAAACATACATACACTAGTTTCAGGCACTTGGTGGAGGCGGAGCAAACAAGAATCATACCCACTGTCATGTCACTTGGCGCGGTAATAGCCCAAGTGTGTAAATTAAGCCGTGCTTTGAAGTGAATTATCGGTTGTACCGCTCATCAACATCCATCTCAGAGAGTAAGAGCAAAAAATCACACTCTAAGTTATTTGATATGGAGATGTAACAGGGACCTCCAAATCGTCTAAATAATTTCTTGGTATATTTTACTGGGGGATTTGATTATTTGCCCCTTATTACTTCGCACTTTGATAATTTGCCACTGCTTACATTGGATTTGATATTTTAGCACATCTTACTTTGGACTTTGATTTTTTGCCCTTGCCCACGAGGAAAGACAAGTTTGTCCCTGCTCCACCCCATTGACCACGCCGCGTACGCCCGAAGCTCGAGGCGCGATTCCTGGGACGCGACATGCGGATCGGCGAGGAGCAGAAATCCGAAGCGACGGCGAGGCGGCTTGACTTGCCGCCCATGGAGGAGCCCCGCGGCGTCACGTGAGACTGCCTGTTGTCGGGGTTGGCATCGCAGGTAGGCCGCACGCCTCTGCACCGAGCTCACCATGGCCGGCACGGTCCTCACTCGCCATGGTCCGGACCGCGCCGCTCATTCATCTGCGTGGACGCGTCCGCCCAGGACCACGGGGGGAAGTCGCCGTCAAGGACCATCGGGGATGGGGAGTGAGGCAACGAGCTCCTCTCCCGTGGGACGCGCGTCATGGAGCTGCTGCTGACTCTTGCCGGCAGGGCCCCGCGTGTGTCGTGCTCGTGGCCGGCACTTGCCTTCGTCGTACTCATGGCGCCCATGCTGCTATTGCTGTTGCTCGTGGGGAGGAACGAGGAGCATGGGGTGGTGGTAGGGAGGAGCAAGGGGCGGCACCAGAGAGCTACAAGTGCGGCGGCGAGGAGCAGCAAGGGCCGGCGCCAAAGAGCAGCAAGGGCGGCTGCGAGGAGTGCCTAGCTGGCGGGGAGGAATTTGGGGAATTTCACGTGAAGGGCTCGGTCTTCAGTCAAACATGCACAAAGGGCAATATGGTCACTGGCTTTGGATATATATCAAACATATACCATCAAATACATTTGAAAGGATTGTTTTTAGGGGGAAAAGAGCAAACAATTAAAGTTCAAAGTACATGATGGCTCACCACTTTATGCCTTCGTGGAGGCATGCCATCAATCGAGATCACCTTCTTTCTTCCTCTGACAAGCCTTTTGAGTAGACCACAAGGGTCAAGATGACCATACAGACCTTTGGAGCCCGTCCATGTAACTTAAAGTTGAGTTTGCATCTCTCCTTTAATCATTAACCATAATGATATGATTCTCTTGTGCCCATTTGCATATCTCCTTTGGCGAATTGTGCTTGTTGCTTTCAATATGTCACCACACACAATAATCACGAATATGTCTCGAAATAGGTTGTGTTGTGTTCATACTAAATTTACGGCCCCAATTCTTGTGGGGATATGTGCCTTACTTGATATCATTTAGCTTAGTCGTCGCGTGGTGTAGTAGGAAGTGTGACACAGCTAGACACGACGCATAGGTGACCACTTGACAACATGCACCATCAAAGTGCCATGAAAGCGCATCGTGCATGGTGCACCACGACATACATCGTTGAGATGTGGGAGTTGCGATCTTCGGTAATGACGAGATTATCTTGACTATCCGCCATTGGGGCACCACATGCATCGAGGGGACACATGCACATTCGGTGCATAATGGCGGTTAAGCATTGTTATCCTATTTAAGGAGGCAGTCTTCACTTGATTTCCTATGCCATAATTCCACTTGATCAATTATAAAAACTTATTTACAACTTGACGTGCATGTGTATCCCGATCTGAATTCCTGCGCGGCCTACATTAATTTAATGGTTAAACTTACATTGATGATCTCGTTATGTCGTACATTAACTTACATTGATGATCTCGTTATGTCGTACTCCCTCCGTCACGGTTTAGAAGACGTGTTTGGAAATTCTCTGGAACCTAGGTGGTTATCTATTGGTTGTGAGATGAGCTGAAAAATACCATTCACACTACGCATGCATATAGAAATAGTATATCGGAGTACTAATTAGCTACTAGAAATAAATGTAATGCGCCCTAAACCTTGTCTATTGTGGAAACACACGCAAATTTAACTGTGACGGAGGAAGTACATTCTCCGAGCCTCGGTTGGCGCTAAACAAAGTTTAGTGGTCATTGCAAAAATAGTTTAGAGTCATGGTCATTTGATATGTGAGCATGTGAGGGACTAATATGCTAGGATTTTCCATGTGTTGAAAAGAGATCAAACAATGACCATCCCAGTTTGTTAAAGCAACTAGTTTGGGTGGTGCATCTAAACTATTAATTTATTTTTAAAGCAACACTAATTCCTTTAGAGGAGACGATCTCTTTCCCTACAAAGTAAATTGAAAGAAGAAGAAAAAAATAGAGAATCACTTAGGTTTATTGTCTATTCTAGAAACTATAAAAAATATGAAAAGAAGAAAAATTAATAAGCCCACTAAAGATAATATGTTAAAAGCACGCGTTGTTGGGAAGCACATGATGCCTCATCACTTTATGTCTTGGTGGAGGCATGCCATCAATGACCATCACCTTATTTATTCTTTTGCCACTTTTTCGAGTAGATGATTATCAATGACCATCACCTTATTTATTCTTTTGCCACTTTTTCGAGTAGATGATTATGTAGGGTCAAGATGACCATGCAGACCTTTGGAGCCCCACCACCCATTCTCAACCAAGACAAATAAGCTTAAGAATGGTTTAGTGTAAAATATAATGTCACGTTGTAATACTCAATGTATGTCAAAGTAAGGTTGCATCCGTTAATGACAACCAATCATGCATAAAAAAAGATATTAAAAAGAATGAAACTATTCTGCCAAAATGTGGTAGAAGCAAGCTTATGGAAATGATTGATTTGGCCACCCGTCGTTAAGGGTGGTGAATGGGCATGCTACTCTGAAATCTCGCTAGTTGAGAATCACCGTAGCTAATTAAAATGAGCATGTGCATGCGTGTGCGTGATGAGCTTCACTAGCATTTCTTTACGTATGGAAAGATATTAACTAGGCAGGCATGCATCCCACAGCATAGCCAAAAATGTTATACGCGCTCCCTTGATCGGACGAAACTTGCACGTGGTTTCCTCTCTACATCAATGCGACGACCGAGACCATCACATGCTTCCGCCTGGGTCGCTCGCGTAGTCTCTCGCGCATCGCAGCCTTGCATGCTCACATGTACGGTGAGTCCCCTCCCCCTCCCTTCCCCGTTCATCTACTCCCTCCGTTCGAAATTATTTGTCGCAGAAATGAATGTACCTAGACGTATTTTAGTTCTAGATACATCCATCTCCGAGACAAGTAATTCCGAACGGAGGGAGTAGCTTCTAGGAGCACTACGCATGCATGTGCACCTGTGTGTGTTGGGTGAGCAGCATTGCCAAAGATGGTGTAGGTCGCGGCCTCACTTTGCATCGCACACGACCACACTCGCTACTTAAACAGCTACGCAGTCCACAACACCAGTGGCCGGCAGCCTCCAACACCACCCTTGGAGTGTAGCACGTCGCTCGCGTAGGGAAAAGGAAGCACCTCCCACATCCGACGAGTGACGGTGAGTCCCTCCCCCTCCGTCTCCTCGTTCTTGCATTTTGTCGCTGAATTCTTCTTTCTCTTCCTCTTTCTTCCTGTTGACCTTGACTAACAGTGCCTCAGTGTCTCATCTCCTCATCTTGTCCAGGTTTGATCCATGGAGTCCCCGCAAAAGAAGGCTCCTGCATCCATGGACGGCAGCAAGGCGCCTCATCTGCTGCCGGTGACCCTGTCCCTGGCCAAGAAGACGCCTCGTCCTGATCTTGTCCGAGGAGTCAGTTCATGGGCGCTCCTCACCGCCTGCCACATCGCGCTCTCCTTGGCCATCGCACCGTAATAGCCTACGCACTCTACCACTTCCACGTCCGTTGCAGCCAGGTACGCCCGATTCCCCTTGCCCTACCCCTTGGCTGCTGCCCTTCTCCATGCCTTCTCAATTTCCACTCCTCCACAGTCCTCCTTCTTTCTGTGCTGCGACCAGCTTACGGACGCGGAGGAAGCCATGGTGAACGCCCTAGGGATCGGGCTGCTGTGCTGCCTCGTGCTCCAGGCGGCCGCGGCGGTGCTGGCCCTGCGGCTCCCGTGCCGCCGCCGTCGCCGCGCCCTCGCCTACCTCACGCTCGTGCTCACTATCGTCGGCCACTTCATCATGGCCGCCATAGCCCATATCCTCCTCGTTGCCGACCCAGGAGACCTCTTCTTCCGGATCTGCTCCACCGGGGGCCTCTTCATCTACGCAGCGGGAGACATCATCAGCTTCTTGGCCCTCCTCCTCGGCAGCGGTGAGGAGTAGGACTGAGAAGCAGGGGTACGTAGGCAGCGTCGCAGCGATCATGTCCATGGATCAGCTGGTGAGGTACTAATGAGGGACTGATAAATAATGAGTAGGAGTATGCATTATGCTAGCTGCCACAATTGACCGAGTGCCGTATGCGTGAATCTACCAGTGTACTCGACTGTTAATTGGATAGATCGGAGATGCTAGTACGTATTTGTGTAATGTGTTACGTACCCTGAATTGTGCCCGTCTTTGATGCAGTAGTATTCCACCTTTCCTCTGTAGTATGATCAGACATCATTTATATGCTTATTTATCCAGCTTCGATATAATTGATGTTGGTGAGATTGTCACTTCATGCAGTATAGGAGTATATGTTAACTATGGTTTTTCATGCAGCCGCTGGCTAATCCACTGGGGATAAAGCTGTTGTTCCAACTTGTGTATAATTGAAAATGCAAATGTAACTAGGTTCCTAGTTTCAACTTACTCCTACCTGCTGATTAAGCATGCGGTTTTCTAGAGTTGTGCGATAAACGTCTCATCATGGTTTTTAGCTGTTTTGATCTAGCTTAGCAAGCTACCTCAATTTAGCTGCACAGTGATATTTCAGCTACGCATGTAACCCGCGTGCTTCGTGCCCTGCTGGTTTTGCCAGCCCGGGTAGCGTGCCATTGCTGCTTTGCCATGCCCGTGACTACATGCGGTAATGCATGCATGCATGTCACCATGTGCACCGCTCTATCTTTGCCAAGAATATGAGAGGTGGTGGGGATCCAAAGGTCTGTCAACACGGTTTTTTGTTTCACAAAAACAAAAGGTCTACAGTGTACTCGACTTGACCCATGTCATCTACTCCAAAAGACCCATCAAAAGCAGAAGAAAAAAGGACGATGATGATTCATGAATAACCCCTCAAGCCGTGTAGAAACCATGAAGAAACCCAACCAATAAAATGCCTCAAGTGTGACCTCAGGAAAAAGGAAATCTTCACATGCATGCTCACAGCTCACTTGGCGACTATTGCTACGGACAACAAAACTTGTTTAGCGTCCGCCAAGGTTCACACAATATAATAGTACGAAATAACGAGGTCGTCAACATCAGCTTATAACTAGTAAATTAAAGTAGCTTGTGTCAGTATTCAGATGGAAATCCTTATGCCGGTAAGTTCTAGGGATGCTTTATAATTTATCAAGAGGAATACTAGCGTATGAAATAATGTGAAGAATGGCCTTGAAGGTGAATAGAAGATAAAAACACTGAATTCTTTCATGGAGTTGCAAGCAACAGAATAAGTACAAACAATATCTTTTGTCTGACTCAGGGAAAAAGTATGGACCTCCAATATCTACCGAACGTCAGATTTCTAGCGATGTCAACCCGAACGAGTAGTTCGCTGGAGAACCCCCTCCAGCGCGAACGTTCTATTCGCTACAGGTAACCCGCCAAGCGAATACAAAGCCGTACATGACCTTCGCTAGGCTTCTGGCCCAATCATCATTCCCCTATGCAAATAAATAAATAAATGAAATATTAAAAAAGAAAGTTTTTTCATGATGTAGGTATAAATAAAAAATAGTATAATTGACAGGTTGTACACAACAAAATTGGATGACAAAATTTGTCATATTAAAAACAAGAACAAACATAAATATTTTGTTTCAAACAAAAAAAATCTCATAAAAAATTAAGTTTTTTTTGTGGAAATAACATGGCAAATTTAAATTAAAACAGAAGAGTTCACATAGCAAAAGTCTACATTGCGGAAAAAAGGTTGTGCTTGTAAGAAGGTCCAAAATTGCCATGTCAAAAAATTTGATAGCACGTAAAAAAGGAATTTACCATGGTACGCTAAATAAAATCGCTATGGTCCAAGAAAATGTTGCAAGACAAGAGAACTATGGTCTAAATTGCCATCCTGCTTACAAAAAATTACCATGGTCTAACCAAAAAGAAATTGGCATCGTCTACATAACGAAAATTGCTAAAGTACCTACGGAAAAAACTACCAT
This sequence comes from Triticum dicoccoides, assembly GCF_002162155.2. NCBI lineage: Eukaryota > Viridiplantae > Streptophyta > Magnoliopsida > Poales > Poaceae > Triticum > Triticum dicoccoides. The sequence continues at coordinate 35,606,040 of NC_041388.1, forward strand.
GGTCTAATGAATATAAAATTTCCATGCTATAAAATAATATAGCAGCTATGTTACCTATAATAAAATTGCACATGAAAAAAATATAAAAATATTGACCAATAAAACATGGATTTTTTGATAATTTGTAGTGGGCACATGGCAAAATTTGGAATTTTCTAATTAAAAAAAGATGGAAAATATTAGGGAATTTTGCCATGGATACATGGTTAATCTTGTTGCATGTACAACATGGTTGGTTATGAAAAAAAATATAAATTTGTTGTGGTTCTTAAATATAGAAATTTGCCATGGTTCTATTAAAAAGTGAACATTGCCGTGGTTCATTAGCTGAATTTGACATGGTACTTGAAGTGAATTTGTCATGGTCCATAAACTTAATTAGCCATGGTCCATAAACTAAATTTCCCATGGCCCCTAATTTTTTTTGCCATGTTCCATAAACTTAATTTATCATGGTCCTAAACTGAATTGGTCATGGTCCCTATTTTTTTTACCATGGTACATATAAGAAAGGAAAATTGCCATGGTACGTAAACTGAATTTGCCAAGGTCCATGAAACACTCGGGGCGTATCGGCAAGTTTGGAGGCCAGCACAGAATCCCTTGACATGGCCATGAGAGTGTGCGATAAGCGATAATGCCACATGTGGCGACACTTGGTGTCCATCAGCAGCGCCACTCAGTTATGCCACGGTGCAGTAGGCATGCCAATACAGGTGCTGGGCCCAACTCAACAACCACCATCAGGAAGGCACATCATGCATGGTGTGCCAAGACACACATGATCGGGACACGTGCCTTATGAGATTTGGGAATGCTAATTTCATCTTGTTCGTCCGCCATTGGGGCACATCCTTTGATGGGCCAGATGCATATCCACTGCATTGTGGCAGTTATTTGCTGTTATCCCCTATAAGATGCTAATCCACACTTGATTTGATATGCCACAATTCCTCTAATGGTAAAACTTATTTTGATGATCTTGTTATGTTGTGCATTCTTTGAACGTTAGTTAACACTAAATATGTGATCATGTGAGGGATTAATTCGTTAGGATCTTGATATTTCCCTAGATGCCAAAATACTTCATGTGTTGAGACATCATGACTTCCAATCGATTGAGTTTCCATGTGCTCAGAATAGATTAAACAGTGACCATCTTACTTTGTTAAAGCAACTAGCTGGTTATGTAGGCTCCGGCGGTCCAACAACATCTGAATTGTTGCTTTTAATTAGGCCAATGCTAATTTATGTAGATGATCCACCCTTTTCCTTACAAAGTAAAGGAAAAGCAATAGGGAATGGGTAGGTTTGTTGTTCTCTTCTAGAAATTAGGAAAAATTGTTAGAAAAGAGAAAAATAATCTTACTCAAGATAATGCGTTGAACACGTGCATGCTTGGAAAGCACATGATGCTTCGCCAATTTATGCTTTGGTGGAGGCATGCCATCAAGCCGCATCATTGCCTTTATATTTTTTGACACACTTTTTGAGACAATGACATGAGTCAAGATGGAACATGTTGACCTTTGGAGCTCCCATTCCGACAAAAATAAGTAAGCCGATGAGTGGGCTCGTTAAAAAACCTAATGGTTGATCCATCACATTGTAACAATAGGCAATGTAATTTAATTTTTTGGTTACCTACTAATGGCATCCAAGCAAAAACGGAGTAAATAAAAATCAAAGTTTCAGCCACAATGTTGTACTACTAGCTTTTTTCTAGTGAATGTTGTACTACTAGCTATCCGTGACTTCACCATTTGCACCGAACGAGGCAGGCGACCCCGAGGACATGCCGGGGTTCGTCCGCGCGATCCGCGACTTCACCATTGTGCCAAGCTGGGTTGCACTGCCGGTGCTCATGTACTCTGCAGACCCGGTAGATGAGCCGGGGTACATGAGGGCATTGAGGGAGTCCGTGGAGACACTGGCAAATTCGAGCGCTACCGCGGAAGAATTCGTCCTCTACTTCAACGGCAGCGATGATGATGACTCCGACAAGAGCGTATAAGATGGCGACGGTTGAGTGTCACAAAAACCCAAATTTCTCCTAAATTTTGGTTGTGAAATTAGGAGCATATGCATCCATGATTTCCTTGCATATGTGGATTTTGAGACCAACAAGGCCAACACTGAATTCAAATGGAAATTTGAATTTGGTTGAAAACCATGATGGTCCCACCCAAAAATTATTTTTGGAAAACTTGCATAAGGGCAGGAAAGAAAATTTCCTAATATTATATTTTCCCTATTTATTCTCTAGTGAACGAGATTTTAAAAATAGTTTAATTTTGGTAATTAAACTATAAGTAAAATTCTGGAGTAAATTAATAAACAGAAAAACAGTAAGAAAATAAAGCAACATTGCGAAGGGCCCATTAGTTATTGCCAAAATATAGCTTGTCAAAAACCCTTGGAGAAATGTTCATTTAGTCAGAAATATTCCCAAGGTAATTTAGGAACACTTTCTCTTTTGAATAAAATTCAAATTCAAATTTGAAAATAAAAACATAAATCAGAAACTGAAAACAGAAATGAAGAGAGAAAGAAAAAAAGGCCCAGCTACCAGCTAGCCAGCCGACCAGAATTCTACCCCAACGTCCCGCAACCGCTGCCGACCCATGCGCCCACGACCCCGAGTATGCCCGCGCCCACAACCTCCACTCCGCCCTATAAGTAGCCCTGGACCTCCTCTCAACAAACCAAACCAATACAAAGTAATCACGCCATACCTGCTCAAACTTGGCAGCGACTAACCGAGCTAGCTAGTCTGATTTATGATGCAGAAGGCGGGCATTTTCTTTCTTTTCCAAAAAGAAATCCAACTGAAATGGTCACCATTTATCCGTTTAGAATCCATGTGGAAGATCAATCGATAAACAAAAAACCAAGCTCAGAGGTCTCAACACTTGAAACATCTTGGAATACAACCAAAAATATATATAAAGATCCTAGCCACTTAATACCACATATGCAATCTGAATAAGAAAAAAAACCCTAACATGCTCACTCACTGAAAGACTATTACTATAGGCGAGAAAATTTGTGTAGCATCAGCTAAGGTTCTAAGAATGTACGACATAACTAGCTCATAAACATAAGTTTAGTCGGTAAATTAAAGTTGTTTGCGCCATAATTCAGATGGAAATCCATAGCCCATCAGGTACTGGATATGGTTCAGAATTCATCAAGAGGAATTTAGGCATAGGAAATAAATTTAAGATTGGCCTTAAAGAGGAATACAGCCTAAATGACACTTGATGTCTCACAGAGTTGCAAGTGGCGGAAGAAGGAGAAGCACAATATATTCTTTCTGCTTGAAACAGGGACAAAATATTAACCCAAAAGACAACTAACATCTTGGAGCATGGATTTATTTTTTATTTTTTATTGCGGGTAGATCTTGGAGCATGTTACCTCCTTTCTCAAAGAATGGTTTGATCCAGCTGAAGATTTTGCTTGTAAACTTAGGGAGGATGTCACAAAATTGTGAGGAATTAAATTGTAAACATTCGTAGGTGGGTATATTCCCTAAGATGCAACTTCAGAAAAAAGAAATCCCTCTCATGCTCACAAATCACTGAATAGCTAGACAGGGGACTAGACGCAACATGTTCCAGTTGGCAAATTCAGCCAGGGGACTAGACTCGACGCAACATATCAATCAAGATGACAAAACTAAACAAGCAGAAACTGCAAATACATATCAATATATCTTTTTTCCATGTCCCAGCTCTCTAAATTGATTAGTTGCCCTTGTATCTCAGCAGCTCCCATATGTTCAGTTCAGCAGTCACATGTGCACCACTTCCGTCCCTCTGCATTTCCCAACCAACATCGCACGGTGCTCACCGTGATAGTTGCACTCGCGATCGTCTAGCCAGGAACAAAAAATCACCAAGTGAAAACAAAATGCATCGTCTGGACTGTTAGGTAATCCAAACATAAGTTAGTATTAATTAGGTAAGTTTGAGATTACCAGTAGGTAGTCATGTTTGAGTCCTGTTAGCATAAGTATTAAGTGCGACCAGCGTGGCCGGTAATTAGGAAAGTATGGGTCTTTGCCAGTCCGGTTAGAGCTAGCTTTGGCGTATAGTATTTGGAGTTGGTGTTCGAATAGGATTTGTGTTCGGCTAGCTAAGACGTCTCTGTGTGTATATATGCACAGGTGTCGCGTGAGTTTTGTACCGAGACAAGAGGAGAAAAGGTAATAAAGAGAAAGAAAAGAGGGCACAAGAAGAGCCCTTTGGCTATCAGTTTTTTGTGCGCGTGTGTTTGTGCAGTTTGATGTGATTGATCCTAAGGTAAATTTCCAACAAGGACCATGGATGGCCAACGTGCCTCTTCTGTTATCCAAGTAACACACTAGGATACTGATACTACTGGATTAAACTGCAGCAATTTCATCAACATTAATCATAGGGAAGCTGGATATAACTATCGTGCTCATGTCTGATCATAAGTACATTAAGCAACGCAAATATACCAACTAGTACTAGCTAGGAGAGCTAGGTAGCTACTAGATTCACACATACTCAGTCCTGCTGAAGCTGAACTAATCGGCTGCCCTGCTCATCAGTCATTCAGTCCTCAGTCGATCTATCCAATTAACAGTAGTACTAAATTCAGACATACCGCACTCCATGAACGAACTGATCCATGGACATGATCATCTGCAGCTAGCTGAACTACCCGAATCACCTCCCAGGAGGAGGCCCAAGAAGCAGAGGAGGTCGCCCCCCGCGAAGATGACGATGCTGGCGGTGCAGAAGACCCTGGCGAAGACGTATCCAGGGCAGTCGGCGGCGAGGAGGAGGCGGACGGCGGCGGCGTACATGCAGTGTCCGACGAAGGTGAGTCCGAGCGCGCGGTCGGCAAGGGAGCGGCGGACCAAGCGGCGGGAGCACGGGAGCTGCAGCGCCTGGGGTAGGGCGCAGCAGAGCATGCCGAGCCAGAGGGCGCTCGCCTCGGCGGCCTCCGCGACCGCGTCCGTCCACTGGACGCAGCGCAGGAGGAAGGAGGACTGCACCCACTCAGACCAAGCATGAACATGATGATGGATGGATCGATCGAAACCATCCAAGCGGAGCGGCCCTAGTTACGTACTCGTACCTGGGAGGGTGCAGCAGAGGTTGTAGAGGTCTCTGGCTTTTAGTATTTCCCACCCTTTAGTTTCTTCCCCTCCCTTTCCTACCCTCTCTTTTTTTTCTTTAGTTATACGGTTGAAATATAGTCCATTCTATGTAAATTATGTTCGAGCTATGCTGAAATCCGCCGTGTTTGATAAAATCTGTCCAGTTTATTGAAAAGCGGTTTGAAATGTATGCGGGCATGATTGGATGGGCTCCCGTATCATTGTCTGTGAACTGGTCTCCGCCGGTCCCTGAACGAATACGATATTCGATTTGGAATCAGCATTGGAGATGCCCTAAGGTATTTGATTTAGAGCAAACCTAATTCATGAAGAGGATCAAGTCTATCCCTTGAAAAAGTAAAGAGAAAGAAGAATTGAGCTTCTTCGAGATGATGACATGAAAACTTGGGTGGTTGAAAAGTAAATGAAAGCAACAGAGACTGGCTCGGGTATGAATTTACTAAAGCAGGAGAGAGATAGAGAGAAAGAATAATTGATCAGCGCTCAAGATGATGACTTGAAAACTTGGGTTGTTGGAAAGTAAATGATGTCTCGCAACTCCATTCCTTGTTGGAAGGATTCCATCAATCATCATCGCCTTCTTTCCTTTTTTGCACACTTTTTGATTAGTTGACAATGATATAGTTGAACCGTGGACCTTTGGAGCCCCACTTCCCATTCTCTTCAAAGATGGATAAGTGGATGGTGTGTGTTTTGAGCTTCACTCACAATTACGATGTGTAGACTTTTGATAGATCATATTGCCATGTAGGCTCGAGTGGTCCGACATCATCCAAGGTATTTTACTTAGAGCAAACCTAATTCCTGAAGAGTAGCCGGTCTCTTCCTTGACAAAGTAAAGAGAGCGAAAGAAAAGCAATAGAGAATGACTCAGGTATGTTTCTAGTTTTGAAATTTAGTGAAGTGGTTGAGAGAGAGAAGAATTGAGATTACTTGAGATCATGACTTGAAAACTTGCATTGTTGGAAAGTACACGATGTCTCACAACTTTATTCTTTGTTGAAGGCATAGCATCAATCGTCATCGTCTTCTTTCTTCTTTACACGCTTTTTGATTAGATGACAATAATCAAGTTGAACCGTGGTCCTTTGAAGCCCGACTTTCTATTCTCGGCAAAGTTAGATAAGTGGATGAATGAGCTCGTAGAAAAACATAATGAATGATCCATCACGTAGTAAAAATTGTGGTTGTACTTGCTAATGACATCCAGGCAAAGAATTAATAAATAAAATTGCTGGATGAGCCACCAGTTGTTAGAGTGGTACTACCTCCGTCCTGGTTTATTGGTCTCTATTGTATTTCGTGTCATATTTTCACCATAGATTGAACTAACCAAATGTTCATACATGTCATCGAAAATTTAATCATTGAAAAGTATGTTCAAATACGAATCCAACAATATAATTTTTGTTGACATATATTAACATTTTTTTAGTTAAATTTTTGGTCAAAATTTGACACAAACTACAAAGGAGATCTATAAAATAGGACGGAGGTAGTACTTTTTTTCTTTCTGAAATGGAGATCTTTAGAGTGGTATGAGTTGCATGAAACACGCGCGCCGGGTTACACGTGTATGCTACTGTAGTAGAAATCGCACTAGATGAAAATTACCGTGCAGCTAAAATGAGCTCAAATGTATGATGGGCTTCACTCGCATTTGTGTGCAGCTGCAAAGAAATTTAGCGTCCCACCTACTGCCACGAGCTGGATCCATGGACGACCCTGTCCACCAGGTCAGTGAATGGGCGCTCCTCACCGCCTCCTTTGCCACGAGCTACACAATCGCCAACCTATTCGGCCACTACCTCGTCCCCTGCGGCCAGGTAATTAACGACGAGTGATTTTCCTGTGTTCCACTACCCCTTGGCTGGTGCTCTTCTCCCTGCCTTCTGAATTTGCCTTGACTCTCCACAGTCCTCCTTTCTGAATTTGGGACCAGCTGACGGACGCGGATCCTGCGGAGGAGACCACCCTCCAGTGGCGGAGTCAGAAAAATCAGACAAAATGGGCCGAGTATTGTTAAAGCTTGTTGGGGCGGGCCAGTCCATCAAAGAACACCATTTTGGCACAAAAAAAATCATTGTTACTATTCATATTTTGGCACCAAAAAAATGAGTGACTTCTGAGGCTAGAAGTATGCCTCTGAACAACTCCCGAGACATTGTTACTTGGGCACTGGATAGTAAAGGGTAATTTACTACTAAGTCAGTTATGGGTGGCTGGAAAGGAATATGTCTGGCCCGAATTACAAGTGGGTATGAAAGCTACGATTCCTTTGAAAATCAAAATCTTCCTATGGCAGCTCTTTCAAAATGTTATACTTACGCGGGATAACATGCCAAGTAGGTATTTGCCTGGGAATCCCGCCTGTTTTTTTTTTGTATGGATGTGGAGACTGCGAATCACATGTTCTTCACCTGCTCATTTGCACGCACGGGTTGGGGCGTGTTGGGATTGACAACGGGGGCTTCTTGCTGCCCTCGATCTCTCTGGCAAAGCTGGGCTTAGTTATATCAGTTTTTTCCGGGAGGGAAAAAGTTTTATATGATGATTATTGCTACCATTTTCTGGGGGATTTGGTGCATTCGTAACAAAGTTACATTCGATAAATACGATGTCGGCACTCCGTTGGAGGCTGTTTTCACTGCTTTTTCGTTTATGTGGTATTGGGCATGACTGCTTAAAGGAGACGACAAGATGGAGTTGCAGGCTGGGTTTAAGAGGCTGGCTCAAGTTTCTGTTGTTCTGGCGGACAGAACCTACCCGCGTGGCAGGCTTCTTCTGGGTGATGAAGCTGCGATCCGGATCGGCTAAATTGCTGCACTGCCTAGTTTAAACTTGTTCCACTGGGGTTTGATGCCCGCTGGAGTCTGTTGTTCCTATGTTCTCCTTTCGTTGTTTCAGTGTCCTGTAGTCGTCTCCAGAATGTTTATTGGGCACTGGTTTAGTGTCGTCGGGTTTTCGTCCTATGGTGGCTGGCCCGTTTTAGGATCATCCACAGTGGGTTTCCTGACGGTGCACCAACTCGCTCCCTTCTTTCGGTCTCCTTTTGCTCTAGTCTATCTCATTTCGCTTTGGCTGGTGGGTGATGTTTTGCACAGTACTCAACAAACTGATGTATTTATGTTAATTGCAAAGTTAACGGAAAGGGGTGTGAGCCCGGTTGGAAAAGAAAATGAAAGCAATAGAGACGAGCCTAGATATGAATTTACCGAAGTGGGAGAGAGAGAAAAAAAATTAAGCTTACTCGAGATGATGACTTGAAAAGTTGAGTTGTTGGAAAGTAAATGCTATCTCATGACTTTATTCCTTGTTGGAGGCATGCCATTAGTGGCCATCATCTTTTTTCTGTTTTTGCACGTTTTTCAATTAGATGACAATGAACGGGTTGAACCATGGACTTTTGGAGCCCCACTTCCCTATTCTCTTCAAAGATAGATAAGTGGATCAATGAGGTCGTAAAAACATAATAGATGATCCATGATGTAGTAAAAATAGACAATGTAACTCAAAATACATCCAAGTGTAAAAATAATGTTGGATGAGCCACCAGTCGATAGAGTGGTATGAGTTGCACGAAGCACGCCAAGTTACATGCGTATGCTACTGTAGTAGAAATCGCAATAGATAAGAATGAACGTGCACCTAAAATGAGCTAAAATGTGTGACGTCCAGTCGAGAATGATCCTCGTGCTGCAGCGCGCTCTCTGTCGCTCGGCTATTTAAACAGCTCCACACCAAAACTCCGTAGCCCTCCGCCTGCAAACTCCAACACGTTCCCTCCAGCCCAGGCGAAAGCGTACCGGAGCAGCGAAGCACCCTCCAGCGACGTCGCTCGCTCCACATCCGACAAGCGACGGTCAGCCCCTCCCCTCCCCTCTCCCTCCGTCTCGTTCGAATATTTGGAACTAGCTATCCAGCGTGGGCTTCATTTCTTGCTGGTGAATCCTTTTCTTCTCCTGCATCTACTTCTTTTTCTTGCTGGTCCATCGTTTCTTTTTGAGACAAGGAATTGAACTAGTAGTGCCTTCTTGTCCTAGCTACTCGCTTGGATCCATGGACTCCTGGCAAAGAAGGGTTGGATCCATGGAAGAGGCCAGCGAATGGGCGCTCCTCACGGCCTCCTACGCCGCCAACTCCGCAATCGTCCACGCTGTCTACCGCTACCTCGTCCCCTGCAGCCAGGTAACGACGAGTGCACAACCAGTGATTCTCCTGTCCTGTGTTCCACTACTACAACCCGTTGGCTCTTGGCTGGTTGCTAGATATCCCGATCAAATCTTTTATCCGGGTTCGTCCTCTGCTGCAGTCCTTGTTTCGGCGGTGCGACCAGCTGACGAGCGTGGATCCCGCCGAGGACACCACCCTCTGGACCGGGATGCTGTGCTGCCTGCGCCACACTCCAGGCGGCCGCGGCGGTGCTAGCGTTGCGGCTCCCGTGCCACCGTCGCTGGGTCCGCCCCGCCTTCGCCTACCTCGCACTCGCGCTCACCATCGTCATCCACTGCATGTACGCCGTCGCCGTCGCAGCCCGCCTCTTCCTCGTCGACGACCCACAAGACATGTTCATCACGATCTTCTGCACCGTGGCCCTCGTCTTCTTCGTGGCGGGCGACATCAGCAGCTTCCTGGCCCTCTTCCATGGAGGTGAGGAGTAGGACTGAGAAGCAGGGCAAGCTGTACGTAATCGACTAGTATATGATCAGACATATATAATTCATATGCTTATGCATGTCCAGCTTCCGCATAGTCCATGTTGGTGAATTGGTACTGCAAGCAGTTTATATACATGAACTCATGTTTTTTTTTTTGCGAGGGATATGAACTCATGTTGTTCCCGGTGTTGAGAACTGCTACTCATTCATTCTCTATGAACCGGTGGCCGGTGTATCAATGTAGTCCATGTGGGTTCCAAATGTCGGTTTGGTCCGGATTTTTCCACTCGTGTGAGATTGTTTAGTACTGTACACGTGCGTGCATATCGATCATGGGTGCAATCCTACATGTCAGCGTGCACACGTGATGTGCAGTCCTACATATCGTTAGCCATCCATGGTACAGACTGTAGAGGCATACTAGCGCTGATCTTTAGGTCGGATCGAGCCTCAGTCTCAACTTGGTGAAATGATTCAGGAATAATGCTAACGTCGTTGTATCACATCCTATGGTTGACAGGATGTAGGCCAACTGTGTTAGGATAAGTTGTATAGGGAGAGAAAGTAGTTTAAATTGTACTCTGTCTTCTATCCCTTCTTCTGTTCCAACTCCTGTAACCTTGATCGATCCTGTTACGATCGATCGTTCCTTGTAAGCCACGGCAATGTTTCTATATCTTTTATATCTAAATAGCTAGCCCCCACTAAGGTATTTCTCTCAACATGCAAGCATGCCACCTCATCATTCAACATGCATAAGAAAAGGCCCACCTCAACATGCAACTATGCATATTAAAAATCCACTACAACATGCATGCATGTAAAATTCCATTTTATTATGCTATTTACATTTAATTCTTATATACTTTCAGAAACTATTGTTTCAAGAATTCATGTTTCATATAATCAAAATCTCATTGAAATATTGCAAACATTTTCGCAACAACGTGTGGCCCAGACGAAGGGTTCTACGCTTCCCACAATAACTTATATGGTAATCAGAGCCCCTTCCTCTCGTACATCTAGCCACGACAATTAGATCGATCTAGTTGATCGAGAAGAGAGAAAAAAAAGAGAGCCGAGAGAAAGCTATGGCAGGCACCGCCGCTAGCATCGCTGCTTCCACCGAGAACTCCTTGACCACATCCACCATGAGTTCCCTATCCACCCAATCCGCCGGATCCGCCTATGGGTCTTCTTCCACCTCCAGCAGCTCTATCTCTCTCGGTTCACCTCCATCAGAGAAGCTCATGAGGACAAATTTCCTCCTTTGGAAGGCCATCATGCTTCCCCAGATCAAGGGAGCACAGATGGAACACTTCCTGGACGCTGCAACGCCGGCGCCTCCTCCTACGCTCACCATCAACAAGGATGGGAAAGAAGAGCAGATCGTCAACTACGCCCGCACAATCTGGTACGCTCAACAACAACAATTGCAAGGTTATCTAATGGCATCTCTGTCTCGGGAGGTTCTTGCCCAGGTGGTGACTCTCCAGACGCCGCCTGAAGTGTGGGCGGCGATCCATGCCACCTTTGCTGCTCACACCCAGGCGCAAGAAATCAACAACCGCATCGAGCTTGCCAATCTTCATAAGGGGAACTCCACTATGGCAGAGTATCTCGCCAAAATCAAGGCGCTGGCGGACGAGATCGCCACCATCAGCGCTCCTCTCACAGATCGGGAGATGACCTCCTACGTCCTGAAGGGACTTGACCTGGAGTACAACTCCGTGGTCTCAGCCTTGCAAGCCCGCGTCGAGCCCATCACCACGCCAGAACTCTATAGCCAGCTTCTTAGCTTCGAGGCGCGCGTTAATCTTCTGCAAGGTACACATCACCGCCAGTCTTCTGTTAACAGTGCTTCTCGAGGGCGCGGCAATAGTGGTCGCGGCCGTGGTCACCAAGGTCGTGGCCATGGCGGCGGTCATGGCGGGCGTGGCAACAATCAGGCTCCGCCCCGCTTTTGTGGTGGTGACCGCGGTGGTGACCGCGGTGGAGGCTACAACAGCAACAACACCTCCTCCAACTCCCGCCGCACTAGGTGTCAACTATGCAAGAAACCGGGCCATGAAGTCATTGACTGCTGGCACCGGTTTGACGAAGACTTTGTACCTGATGCACGTCATGCAGCCGCCGCCATCCGGGAGCAAGGAGGAGGTGATGGTGATACAGTCTGGTATGCGGACTCCGGCGCTACGGACCATGTCACAAACGAGCTAGAAAAGCTTGCTCTTCGCGAGAGATATCATGGCAATGATCAGATTCACACCGCAAACGGTGGAGGTATGGAAATTCAACACATTGGTCAAGCTTCTATTAATTCATCTAATCTTAAACGTGATCTAGTTCTTAAAGATGTCCTTCATGTTCCTGAAGCTGACAAAAATCTAGCATCTATGTCTCGTTTAACTCTCGACAATAATGTTTTCTTTGAGACTCATCCCACCTATTTTCTCATAAAGGATCGGGCAACGAGGGAGCTCATTCATCATGGTAGATGCATCGGAGGGCTTTACCCCATCACATCAAGAGTCTTTAGTCGCAAGCGTCGTGAAGTCTACTCCGTCACCAAACCCTCCTTGGCAAGGTGGCATCAAAGATTAGGGCATCCTTCTTCAATCGTAGTCAAGCAAGTAGTCAATAAAGGCAATTTGTCATTGTCAAATAGTTCCAATAATGAGTCTGTGTGTGAAGCTTGTCAATGTGCCAAGAGTCACCAACTTCCCTATCCTGTGTCCAGTAGTGTGTCTCATGCTCCTTTAGAGCTTATTTTCAGTGATGTATGGGGTCACGCAAGAGATTCTTTTGGAAGGAAGAAATATTATGTTAGTTTCATTGATGATTATAGCAAGTTCACCTGGATATATTTGCTTAAGTATAAATCAGAAGTATATTCTATTTTCCAAGAGTTTCAGAAACTTGTTGAGAGATATTTTGACAAGAAAATTCTTGCAGTCCAAAGTGACTGGGGAGGAGAGTATGAGAAACTCAATGCTTTCTTTCATGACATAGGTATTATTCACCATGTATCTTGCCCTCATGCTCATCAACAGAACGGCTCGGCTGGGAGAAAACACCGTCACACTGTTGAAGTTGGTCTCTCTTTATTAGCTCATGCTTCCATGCCACTTAAATATTGGGATGAAGCCTTCATCACAGCTACTTATCTCATTAATCGTCTCCCTAGTAGAGTTATTGGCAATAAAACTCCTTTGGAACGTCTGTTTCATCAAAAACCAGACTATAACTCCCTCAAATTTTTTGGGTGTGCTTGCTACCCAAATTTGCGTCCTTATAATCGCCACAAACTTGAGTTTCGTTCTACTCAGTGTGTCTTCCTTGGCTATAGTAATCTTCATAAAGGATATAAGTGCCTAGAAGTTACTACAGGTCGCATCTATATTTCTCGAGATGTTGTCTTCGATGAGACCTTGTTTCCTTTTGCAAAACTGCATCCAAATGCCGGAGCCTTGCTTCGTTCTGAAATTTCCCTTCTTTCAGACTCTTTATCTAATTCTGATCACAAGGGTGAATTAATTAGAACTGATCATGTGGAAAAATCCATGGAAAATTTGGAGAATTTTGATAATTGTGCAGCAGCAGGGCGTGATTTTATGTGTGCAGACAATGCCAAAACTGGCGCTGGATCCCAGGAGGATTTTCCTGCAGGCGCAAAATCTGAGGCGTGGCGATCCAAGGCAGATCTCCCTGCAGGCGCGCGATCCCAGGAGGGAATCGGCGGCGCTGCAGGCTCTGCGCCTGATGATGCATGCACGCCCAGCGCGGGGAGACGCGCTTCTGCGGGCCAGATGGCCGACAACTGCCCAAGAGCGGACCCCACCAGCGACAGCGAGGCTGGTGGCCGCACGCGCTCTCCTGCGCCAACGGGCGGCACGCGCTCTCATGCGCCAGCGGGCGCTGATTCAGCAGTCGCTGATTTCGGTGCTGATTCTGCCGGGCCCAGCGAGGTGCGCTTGGATCTGGAGCCAGATTCGGCTGATCTGGTCGGTTCGGCTGCATCCTCCGGATCTTCTGTGGCAGGGTCTACAGCAGTGCAACACACATTACTACCGCTCCGTCATACAAGATCTCAGTCTGGAATTACCAAAGAGAAGGTTTATACTGATGGTACAATCAGGTATGATAAAACCAAGCGAGCTTTTCTTATTAGTACCAGTGAGCCCACACATTTGCATGATGCTCTTGCTCACAAAGATTGGAAGAAGGCTATGGATGATGAATATGATGCACTCATGAAAAATAAAACTTGGCATTTAGTATCACCAAAAAAGGACAGTAATGTGATTGATTGTAAGTGGGTATACAAGATCAAAAGGAAAGCTGATGGGAGTATAGACAGATACAAGGCTAGGTTGGTTGCAAGGTTTTAAGCAAAGGTTTGGTATCGACTATGAGGATACTTTTAGTCTTGTTATTAAAGCAACTACTATTCATCTTGTATTGTCTATTGCTATTTCCAGAGGATGGAGTCTACGACAGCTAGATGTTCAGAACGCGTTTCTTCATGGTGTTCTTGAGGAAGAAGTGTTCATGCGGCAGCCACCAGGATATGAAAATAAAAACACACCACACTATGTTTTTAAGTTGGATAAATCATTGTATGGGTTGAAGCAGGCCCCAAGAGCTTGGTATTCAAGGTTGAGCACACAACTACAATGGCTTGAGTTTACACCATCAAAGGCAGATACCTCATTATTCTTTTACAGTAAGAACAGTATTACCATGTTTGTTCTTGTCTATGTTGATGATATAATTGTTGCCAGTTCAAATTCAGATGCAACTACCTGTCTCCTTAAGGATTTGAAACTAGAGTTTGCTCTCAAGGACTTGGGAGATCTTCATTATTTTCTTGGAATTGAGGTCAAGAAGGTAAAAGATGGTATACTTCTTACATAGGAAAAATATGTTGCTGACATTCTGAAATGGGTACATATGGAAAAGTGTAAGCCTCTGAGTACACATATATCCACGTTAGAAAAGCTTACTATTGAAGCTCTTGGAGCAGAGGATGCAACAAACTATAGGAGTGTTGTAGGTGCTCTTCAGTATCTGGCTCTTATACGTCCTGATATTTCTTATTCTGTGAACAAAGTTTGTCAGTATTTGCATTCTCCTACTACAGCTCATGAAGGAAATATGCCCTAGAGGCAATAATAAAGTTATTATTTATTTCCTTATATCATGATAAATGTTTATTATTCATGCTAGAATTGTATTAACCGGAAACATAATACTTGTGTGAATACATAGACAAACAAAGTGTCACTAGTATGCTCTACTTGACTAGGTCGTTAATCAAAGATGGTTATGTTTCCTAACCATGAACAATGAGTTGTTATGTGATTAACATACCGATGACAAAGGGAACAACGTATGTTGTTATGCGGTCTGACCGATAAAGATCTTCGTAGAATATGTAGGAGCCAATATGGGCATCCAGGTCCCGCTATTGGTTATTGACCGGAGACGTGTCTCGGTCATGTCTACATTATTCTCGAACCCGTAGGGTCCGCACGCTTAAGGTTTCGATGACAGTTATATTATGAGTTTATGCATTTTGATATACCGAAGGTTGTTCGGAGTCCCGGATGTGATCACGGACATGACGAGGAGTCTCGAAATGGTCGAGACATAAAGATTGATATATTGGAAGCCTATGTTTGGATATCGGAAGTGTTCCGGGTGAAATCGGGATTTTACCGGAGTACCGGGAGGTTACTGGAACCCCCCGGGAACCATATGGGCCTTGATGGGCCTTAGTGGAAAGGAGAAAGGGGCAGCCCAAGGTGGTCGCGCGCTTCCCCCCTTCCCCTAGTCCTATTAGGACTAGGAGAGGTGGCCAGCCCCCCTCTCTCTCTTTCCCCCCTCAAGGAGCCTATTCCAACTAGGATTGGGGGGGGGGGGAATCCTACTCCCAGAGGGAGTAGGACTCTCCTGACGCGCCTCCTATGGCCGGCCAACCTCCCCCCTCTAGTCCTTTATATACTGAGGCAGAGGCACCCCAGAAACACACAAGTTGATCCACGTGATCTATTCCTTAGCTATGTGCGGTGCCCCCTGCCACCATAGTCCTCGATAATACTGTAGCGGAGTTTAGGCGAAGCCCTGCTGCTGTAGTGCATCAAGATCGTCACCACGCCGTCGTGCTGACGGAACTCTTCCCCGACACTTTGCTGGATCGGAGTCCGGAGATCGTCATCGAGCTGAACGTGTGCTCGAACTCGGAGGTGCCGTAGTTTCGGTGCTTGATCGGTTGGATCGTGAAGACGTACGACTACTTCCTCTACGTTGTGTCAGCGCTTCCGCAGTCGGTCTGCGTGGGTACGTAGACAACACTCTCCCCTCTCGTTGCAATGCATCACATGATCTTGCGTGTGCGTAGGAATTTTTTTGAAATTACTACGATCCCCGACAGTGGCATCCGAGCCTAGGTTTTATATGTTGATGTTATAAGCACGAGTAGAACACAAGTGAGTTGTGGGCGATATAACTCATACTGCCTACCAGCATGTCATACTTTGGTTTGACGGCATTGTTGGACGAGACGACCCGGACCAACATTACGCGTACGCTTACGCGAGACCGGTTCTCCCGACGTGCTTTGCACATAGGTGGCTTGCGGGCGACTGTCTCTTCAACTTTAGTTGAACCAAGTATGGCTACGCCCGGTCCTTGCGAAGGTTAAAACAGAGTCTATTTGACAAACCATCGTTGTGGTTTTGATGCGTAGGTGAGATTGGTTCTTGCTTAAGCCCGTAGCAGCCACGTAAAACTTGCAACAACAAAGTAGAGGACATCTAACTTGTTTTTGCAGGGCATGTTGTGATGTGATATGGTCAAGACATGATGCTGAATTTTTTTGTATGAGATGATCATGTTTTGTAACCGAGTTATCGGCAACTGGCAGGAGCCATATGGTTGTCGCTTTATTGTATGCAATGAAATCGTGATGTAATGCTTTACTTTATTACTAAGCGGTAGTGATAGTCGTGGAAGCATAAGCTTGGCGAGACGACAACGATGCTACGATGGAGATCAACGTGTCACGCCGGTGACGATGGTGATCACGACGGTGCTTCGAAGATGGAGATCACAAGCACAAGATGATGATGGCCATATCATATCACTTATATTGATTGCATGTGATGTTTATCCTTTTTATGCATCTTATCTTGCTTTGATTGACGGTAGCATTATAAGATGATCTCTCACTAAATTATCAAGAAGTGTTCTCCCTGAGTATGCACCGTTGCGAAAGTTCTTCATGCTGAGACACCACGTGATGATTGGGTGTGATAGGTTCTACGTTCAAATACAAAGGGTGCAAAATAGTTGCACACGCGGAATACTCAGGTTATACTTGACGAGCCAAGTATATACAGATATGGCCTCGGAACACGGAGACCGAAAGGTCGAGCGTGAATCATATAGTAGATATGATCAACATAACGATGTTCACCATTGAAATCTACTCCATCTCACGTGATGATCGGTTGTGGTTTAGTTGATTTGGATCACGTAATCACTTAGAGGATTAGAGGGATGTCTATCTAAGTGGGAGTTCTTAAGTAATATGATTAATTGAACTTAAATTTATCATGAACTTAGTCCTGGTAGTATTTTGCAAATCATGTTGTAGATCAATAGCTCGCGTTGTTGCTTCCCTGTGTTTATTTTGATATGTTCCTAGAGAAAATTATGTTGAAAGATGTTAGTAGCAAAGATGCGGATTGGATCCGTGATCTGAGGTTTATCCTCATTGCTGCACAGAAGAATTATGTCCTTGATGCACCGCTAGGTGACGGACCTATTGCAGGAGCAGATGCAGACGTTATGAACGTTTGGCTAGCTCAATATGATGACTACTTGATAGTTTAGTGCACCATGCTTAATGGCTTAGAATCGGGACTTCAAAGACATTTTGAACGTCATGGAACATATGAGATGTTCCAGGAGTTGAAGTTAATATTTCAAGCAAATATCCGAGTTGAGAGATATGAAGTCTCCAACAAGTTCTATAGCTAAAAGATGGAGGAGAATCGCTCAACTAGTGAGCATGTGCTCAGATTGTCTGGGTACTACAATCACTTGAATCAAGTGGGAGTTAATCTTCCAGATAAGATAGTGATTGACAGAATTCTCTAGTCACCATCACCAAGTTAGTAGAACTTCGTGATGAACTATAGTATGCAAGGGATGACGAAAACGAATCCCGAGCTTTTCATGATGATGAAATCGATGAAGGTAGAAATCAAGAAAGAGCATCAAGTGTTGATGGTAGACAAGACCACTAGTTTCAATAAAAGGGCAAAGGGAAGAAGGGAACTTCAAGAAGAACAGCAAGCAAGTTGCTGCTCAAGTGAAGAAACCCAAGTCTGGTCCTAAGCCTGAGACTAAGTGCTTCTACTGCAAAAGAGACTGGTCACTGGAAGCGGAACTACCCCAAGTGATTGGCAGATAAGAAGGATGGCAAAGTGAACATAAGTATATTTGATATACATGTTATTGATGTGTACTTTACTAGTGTTTATAGCAACCCCTCAGTATTTGATACTAGTTCAGTTGCTAAGATTAGTAACTCGAAACGGGAGTTGCAGAATAAACAAAGACTAGTTAAGGGTGAAGTGACGATGTGTGTTGGAAGTGGTTCCAAGATTGATATGATCATCATCACACACTCCCTATACTTTCGGGATTAGTATTGAACCTGAATAAGTGTTATTTGGTGTTTGCGTAAAGCATGAATATGATTTGATCATGTTTATTGTAATATGGTTATTCATTTAAGTAAGAGAATAAATTGTTGTTCTGTTTAAATGAATAAAACCTTATATGGTTGCACACCCAATGAAAATAGTTCGTTGGATCTCGATCGTAGTGATACACATAATCATAATATTGAAACCAAAAGATGCAAAGTTAATAATGATAGTGCAACTTATTTGTAGCACTGCCGTTTAGGTCATATTGGTGTAAAGCGCATGAAGAAACTCCATGCTGATGGGATTTTGGAATCACTTGATTATGAATCACTTGATGCTTGCGAACCATGCCTCATGGGCAAGATGACTAAGACTCCGTTCTCCGGAGCGAGCAACTGACTTATTGGAAATAATACATGCTGATGTATGCGGTCCGATGAGTGTTAAGGCTCACGGCAAGTATCATTATTTTCTGAACTTCACAGATGATTTGAGCAATATGGGTATATCTACTTGATGAAACATAAAGTCTGAAACATTTGAAATATTCAAAGGATTTCAGAGTGAAGTGGAAAATCATCGTGACAAGAAAATAAAGTTTCTACGATCTGATCGCGGAGACAAATATTTGAGTTACGAGTTTGGTCTTCAATTAAAACAATGTGGAATAGTTTCACAAACTCATGCCATATGGAACACCACAGCATAATGGTGTGTCCGAACGTCATAACCGTACTTTATTGGATATAGTGCAATCTATGATGTCTCTTACCGATCTACCACTAACGTTTTAGGGTTATGCATTAGAGACAACTGCATTCACATTAAATAGGGCACCATCTAAATCCGTTGAGACGACACCGTGTGAACTATGGTTTGGCAAGAAACCAAAGTTGTCGTTTCTTAAAGTTTGGGACTGCGATGCTTATGTGAAAAAGTTTCAACATGATAAGCTCGAACCCAAATCGGAGAAGTATGTCTTCATAGGATACCCAAAGGAGACTGTTGGGTACACCTTCTATCACAAATCCGAAGGCAAGACTTTTGTTGCTAAATTCGGAGTTTTTCTAGAGAAGGAGTTTCTCTCGAAAGAAGTGAGTGGGAGGAAAGTAGAACTTGATGAGGTAACTGTACCTGCTCCCTTATTGGAAAGTAGTTCATCACAGAAATTTGTTCCTGTGACTACTACACCAATTAGTGAGGAAGCTAATGATGATGATCATGTAACTTCAGATCAAGTTACTACCAAATCTCGTAGGTAAACCAGAGTGAGATCCGCACCAGAGTGGTACAGTAATCCTGTTCTGGAAGTCATGTTACTAGACCATGATGAACTTGCGAACTATGAGGAAGCGATGATGAGCCCAGATTCCGCAAAATGGTTTGAGGCCATGAAATCTGAGATATGATCCATGTATGAGAACAAAGTATGGACTTTGATGGATTTGCCCGATGATCGGCAAGCCATAGAAAATAAATGGATCTTCAAGAGGAAGACGGACGCTGATAGTAGTGTTACTATCTACAAAGCTAGAATTGTCGCAAAAGGTTTTTGACAAAGTTCAAGGTATTGACTACGATGAGAGTTTCTCACTCGTATCCATGCTTAAGTCTGTCTGAATCATGTTAGCAATTGCCGCATTTTATGAAATCTGGCAAATGGATAAACAAAATTGCATCCCTTAATATATTTATTAAAGAAGAGTTGTATATGATACAACCAGAAGGTTTTGTCAATCCTAAAGGTGCTAACAAAATATGCAAGTTCCAGCGATCCATCTATAGACTGGTGCAAGCATCTCGGAGTTGGAATATACGCTTTGATAAGTTGATCAAAGCATATAAGTTTTATACAGACTTGCGGTGAAGCCTGTATTTACAAGAAAGTGAGTGGGAGCACTACATCATTTCTGATAAGTATATGTGTATGACATATTGTTGATCGGAAATAATGTAGAATTATTCTGCAAAGCATAAAGGAGTGTTTGAAAGGAGTTTTTCAAAGAAAGACCTCGGTAAAGCTGCTTACATATTGAGTATCAAGATCTATAGAGATAGATCAAGACGCTTGATAAGTTTTTCAATGAGTACATACCTTGACAAGATTTTGAAGTAGTTCAAAATGGAACAGTCAAAGAAAAAGTTTCTTGCCTGTGTTACAAGGTGTGAAGTTGAGTAAGACTCAAAGCCCGACCACGGCAGAAGATAAAAGAGAATGAAAGTCATTCCCTATGCCTCAGCCTTAGGTTCTATAAAGTATGCCATGCTGTGTACCAGATCTATTGTATACCCTACACTTTGTTAAGCAAGGGAGTACAATAGTGATCTAAGAGTAGATCACTGGACAGCGGTCAAAGTTATCCTTAGTGGAATAAGGAAATATATTTCTCAATTATGGAGGTGACAAAAAGGTTCGTCGTAAAAAGTTACGTCGATGCAAGCTTTGACACAGATCTGGATGACTCAAAATCTCGATCTAGATACATATTGAAAGTGGGAGCAATTAGCTAGAGTAGCTCCATGCAGAGCATTGTTGACATAGAAATTCGCAAAATACTTACGGATCTGAATGTGACAGACCCGTTGACTAAAATTATCTCACAAGCAAAACATGATCACACCTTAGTACTCTTTGGGTGTTAATCACATAGCGATGTGAACTAGATTACTGACTCTAGTAAACCCTTTGGGTGTTGATCACATATCGATGTGAACTATGGGTGTTAATTACATGGTGATGTGAACTATTGCTGTTAAATCACATGGCGATGTGAACTAGATTATTGACTCTAGTGCAAGTGGGAGACTGAAGGAAATATGCCCTAGAGGCAATAATAAAGTTATTATTTATTTCCTTATATCATGATAAATGTTTATTATTCATGCTAGAATTGTATTAACCGGAAACATAATACTTGTGTGAATACATAGACAAACAAAGTGTCACTAGTATGCCTCTACTTGACTAGCTCGTTAATCAAAGATGGTTATGTTTCCTAACCATGAACAATGAGCTGTTATTTGATTAACGAGGTCACATCATTAGTTGAATGATCTGATTGGCATGACCCATTCCATTAGCTTAGCACCCGATCGTTTAGTATGTTGCTATTGCTTTCTTCATGACTTATACATGTTCCTATGACTATGAGATTATGCAACTCCCGTTTGCCAGAGGAACACTTTGGGTGCTACCAAACGTCACAACGTAACTGGGTGATTATAAAGGAGCATTACAGGTGTCTCCAAAGGCAGATGTTGGGTTGGCGTATTTCGAGATTAGGATTTGTCACTCCGATTGTCGGAGAGGTATCTCTGGGCCCTCTCGGTAATGCACATCACTTAAGCCTTGCAAGAATTACAACTAAATGAGTTAGTTGCGGGATGATGTATTACAGAACGAGTAAAGAGACTTGCCGGTAACGAGATTGAACTAGGTATTGGAATATCGACGATCGAATCTCGGGCAAGTAACATACCGATGACAAAGGGAACAACGTATGTTGTTATGCGGTCTGACCGATAAAGATCTCCGTAGAATATGTAGGAGCCAATATGGGCATCCAGGTCCCGCTATTGGTTATTGATCGGAGACTTGTCTCGGTCATGTCTACATTGTTCTCGAACCCATAGGGTCCGCACGCTTAAGGTTTCGATGACAGTTATATTATGAGTTTATGCATTTTGATATACCGAAGGTTGTTCGGAGTCCCAGATGTGATCACGGACATGACGAGGAGTCTCAAAATGGTCGAGACATAAAGATTGATATATTGGAAGCCTATGTTTGGATATCGAAAGTGTTCTGGCTGAAATCGGGATTTTACCGGAGTACCGGGAGGTTACCGGAACCCCCCGGGAACCATATGGGCCTTGATGGGCCTTAGTGGAAAGGAGAGAGGGGCAGCCCAAGGTGGTCACGCGCCTCCCCCCTTCCCCTAGTCCTATTAGGACTAGGAGAGGTGGCCGCCCCCCCTCTCTCTCTTTC
>NC_041388.1:35628706-35648186 GCF_002162155.2 Triticum dicoccoides
CTCCTGGCGCGCCTCCTATGGCCGGCCAGCCTCCCCCCTCTAGTCCTTTATATATTGAGGCAGAGGCACCCCAGAAACACACAAGTTGATCCACGTGATCTATTCCTTAGCCGTGTGCGGTGCCCCCTGCCACCATAGTCCTCGATAATACTGTAGTGGAGTTTAGGCGAAGCCCTGCTGCTGTAGTGCATCAAGATCGTCACCATGCCGTCGTGCTGACGGAACTCTTCCCCGACACTTTGCTAGATCGGAGTCCGGGGATCGCCATCGAGCTGAACGTGTGCTCGAACTCGGAGGTGCCGTAGTTTCGGTGCTTGATCGGTTGGATCGTGAAGACGTACGACTACTTCCTCTACGTTGTGTCAGCGCTTCCGCAGTCAGTCTGCGTGGGTACGTAGACAACACTCTCCCCTCTCGTTGCGATGCATCACATGATCTTGCGTGTGCGTAGGATTTTTTTTGAAATTACTACGATCCCCAACAGCTCATTGGACTGCAGTAAAAAGGATGTTGAGGTATCTTAGATATACAGAGGGACTTGGTCTTTAGATTGTCAAGTCCTCATCTCTTCTTGTGTCTGCCTATTCTGATGCAGATTGGGCAGGGTGTGCTGATGACAGAAGGTCTACAGGTGGTTTTGCTGTGTTTCTGGGAACAAATCTTGTGTCATGGAGTGCGAGAAAGCAGGCTACTGTCTCAAGGTCGAGTACTGAGGCTGGGTATAAAGCTTTAGCAAATGCTACAGCTGAAGTCATGTGGATTCAAACATTGCTTCATGAACTTGGAATTAAAATTCCTCAAGCTGCAAGGTTATGGTGTGACAACATTGGTGCAACCTATCTTTCAGCTAATCCTGTTTTTCATGCACGTACAAAACACATTGAAGTTGATTTTCATTTTGTAAGAGAACGAGTGGCTCGAAAGCTACTTGACATCAGGTTTATACCTACAGGGGATCAACTTGCTGATGGCTTCACAAAACCGCTTACTATGAAGAGACTGGATGAGTTCAAGTACAATCTTAACCTTGGTAAGATTACTTGAGGTTTAGATTGAGGGGGAGTGTTAGGATAAGTTGTATAGGGAGAGGAAAGTAGTTTAAACTGTACTCTGTCTTCTATCCCTTCTTCTGTTCCAACTCCTGTAATCTTGATCGATCCTGTTACGATCGATCGTTCCTTGTAAGCCACGGGAATGTTTCTATATAATGCACGGCAATGTTTCTATATAATGCAATGCGGCCCAGACGAAGGGTTCTACGCTTCCCACAATAATTTATAAACTGACCTAACACATGTCTAGTTCTACTTTTCTACCACATCGCCATACATGTTCTGTGGCGCGTTGCTCTGTAGCAAGGCGACCCAATGAGGAAGGACATGAAAAAGATGATTGCACGGTGACAATGTACTCTGAAATTCGTAAATCTAATGTTTACGGCCAGTCAAATTGCCTAGACATAAATTGTCCAATTTACTGTGGAATATTGCTACACGGACGACACTTCATGCACGACACGCGCACGATGCTGCATATCCTACCATTCATGCGTCAGACCAAAGTGCAGAAAGCTGTTGGATTAGGCGTCGTGCAAGGATCGTCCGAGCATATGTCGTCTCTAAAGTAGTTTCGTTTACTGTGTTAGTCCGACTGCAATCAAAACCATTTCGGGTGGTTGCTTATCTATGAACACAATTGTAGCGGTGAACAGGCCTATAGATGGAGCCACACTAGCGGTGGGCATTGCCTGAACCCCGTCACTAGTATTTTTGCCTAATAACTATGGCGGATAGAAAAGCGGGCTCGTCATTGAAATTGACAGACCAGTGGCAGGCGCGAGACTAGGCCCACCACTGGTTCTCAAGACCGAAGTTAGCTGTGGAACAACAGCACTAGTGACAAGTGGCAGGCTTGTTTATCTACCCGCCACTGTTGAAACACTTAGGTATTTTGTCAGAATTTACTATGTTTTTTAATTATGGTGTGGTATATTTTTTACCTTGTTATTGTATGAAAAAAATGCATTTATTTAACTAGATACAATTCATATGTGAACTACATACCCAATTGATGTCCACGTAGTTCTTATTTGTAGATATGGCCTAAATACATAGTCAATAACTTAAATGGTATGTTTTCAGCTATTTTTTGGCATTTTTAATGTGTTCAAATTTAATTTATCTCTAATAAATAACTAGAAATACATTAAATACACTAAATATATCATATAAACCTAGAATAGTCCAAACTTTGAACACTGAACTTGCAATGATGTATATTTAACATAGAAAAAAGTTTGAAGGGGAAAGGATGAAAAATAATTGTGTTCCCTGTCAAACCCAATAGTTTCTCTTCGACACCCTGTTACTTCCCGAGAGTCTCTTCAGTCTTTACACAAAGTGCATCAATTTTTTCATAATTTTCTCTTCTAATAATGCAAATATGACAATTTTGTAAACTTACAATCTTATAAATGTGTATGTGTGACACATGTATTTGAATGTGCCTTGCACAAACACACAAAAATTATAATCTTACAAATCTGACAAGATTCATATGAAAAAATGCCATCTTAAGCCTTAGATTTTACTTTGAACAAAAGAGTACATCTCAAGTACTAAACAGAATGAAAAACTGCAAAAATAATAGTAGGAGTAAGTGGGCATGTGGACTCCATGTGTCATAAAAAATAATATTTTGAGGTCGAGCAACTGCGAATCCATGTGTCTTGTTGCTCTATCGTAGTGGGATACATATGTCTGGTTGTTGCCAGGGGCGGAGCCAAAAATATAGCAAAGAACTTCCAAACCGCACATTCGCATTAATAATTAAGTGAAAATCTTAACATAATAGTCTGACAAAAAAGAAGTTTTGTTAGACTGAGGCTTGAGAACAGAAGACATAAAATTAGCTTTGCATAGAGGCAAACTCGCCGTGTTGCCAACAAAGGTAAATCTATCCATACCAGATGTCACTAGATGTCATTGTGCAATTTCTTCCACCATGGTCAAAATCCTCTCACTTGTTCATTTTGCCAAAAGAAAGACATAACAAGCTTCCATAGAGGCAAACTCGTCATGTTACCAAAGTCCTAGAAGACATTACAAGATAAAAAAATGAATTTGTAATTCAAATAAGTTTAGTTGTGAGATGTGAATATATTCAAAATAAAAATCCTACAAAAATAAAGATGGTCAAATGGAACATACTAATAGTGTGCTAAATAAAATCACGAGTCAAATGGAACATACCAATAGCGCTGCTGCTACTTTGAGGCTGTACTTGATGTCTTGGGTGTGCTTCAAATCGATTCCTAATCCTAATTTCCATGGAGGATTCTTACCGAGCAAACTGCCAAACCTGCATGAGACTATGAGAAGGAGGGGATGAGGGAGGATAGACTTGCCTGGGTACCGTCAGCCGTGCGTCCAGCCATCTAGGGCTCAAGGCCAGCCGCCGGCCGTGCACTCGCAGCCTGAGAAACAAACAGACGAGGGAGCAGGAGAGATCGATTTGCAAATGCGTTGTACACGCTATTTTTTTTAAGAATTACGTACACAGTATTGGTGGTATGTATTCCATCGGGTCAATTGTTTCAGCCTGGGCTGTGAACCGTGACAAACAAGACCCAATTGTTTTTGCCCGGGTAAAGCAGGAAACGAACAGGTTTAGCCCATTATATGTTTGTTGACCGCTGTTGTCGCCGCGCCAGCGAGCCCGGGCAAGTGCCCAGGGTCGCTGGGCGGTGCCTCCACCACTGGTCGTTGCTATGTCTTCAAAATTTACAGGGATACAAAATGAGTGCCAACTTTTTAGCGAAACGTTGATTCATTTTCGTTTCATAAAATTTCTGCCCCTCAATATTGAGGCAGAGGCACCCCAGAAACACACAAGTTGATCCACGTGATATATTCCTTAGCCGTGTGCGGTGCCCCCTGCCACCATAGTCCTCGATAATACTGTAGTGGAGTTTAGGCGAAGCCCTGCTGCTGTAGTGCATCAAGATCGTCACCATGCCGTCGTGCTGACGGAACTCTTCCCCGACACTTTGCTAGATCGGAGTCCGGGGATCGCCATCGAGCTGAACGTGTGCTCGAACTCGGAGGTGCCGTAGTTTCGGTGCTTGATCGGTTGGATCGTGAAGACGTACGACTACTTCCTCTACGTTGTGTCAGCGCTTCCGCAGTCAGTCTGCGTGGGTACGTAGACAACACTCTCCCCTCTCGTTGCAATGCATCACATGATCTTGCGTGTGCGTAGGATTTTTTTTGAAATTACTACGATCCCCAACAGCTCATTGGACTGCAGTAAAAAGGATGTTGAGGTATCTTAGATATACAGAGGGACTTGGTCTTTAGATTGTCAAGTCCTCATCTCTTCTTGTGTCTGCCTATTCTGATGCAGATTGGGCAGGGTGTGCTGATGACAGAAGGTCTACAGGTGGTTTTGCTGTGTTTCTGGGAACAAATCTTGTGTCATGGAGTGCGAGAAAGCAGGCTACTGTCTCAAGGTCGAGTACTGAGGCTGGGTATAAAGCTTTAGCAAATGCTACAGCTGAAGTCATGTGGATTCAAACATTGCTTCATGAACTTGGAATTAAAATTCCTCAAGCTGCAAGGTTATGGTGTGACAACATTGGTGCAACCTATCTTTCAGCTAATCCTGTTTTTCATGCACGTACAAAACACATTGAAGTTGATTTTCATTTTGTAAGAGAACGAGTGGCTCGAAAGCTACTTGACATCAGGTTTATACCTACAGGGGATCAACTTGCTGATGGCTTCACAAAACCGCTTACTATGAAGAGACTGGATGAGTTCAAGTACAATCTTAACCTTGGTAAGATTACTTGAGGTTTAGATTGAGGGGGAGTGTTAGGATAAGTTGTATAGGGAGAGGAAAGTAGTTTAAACTGTACTCTGTCTTCTATCCCTTCTTCTGTTCCAACTCCTGTAATCTTGATCGATCCTGTTACGATCGATCGTTCCTTGTAAGCCACGGGAATGTTTCTATATAATGCACGGCAATGTTTCTATATAATGCAATGCGGCCCAGACGAAGGGTTCTACGCTTCCCACAATAATTTATAAACTGACCTAACACATGTCTAGTTCTACTTTTCTACCACATCGCCATACATGTTCTGTGGCGCGTTGCTCTGTAGCAAGGCGACCCAATGAGGAAGGACATGAAAAAGATGATTGCACGGTGACAATGTACTCTGAAATTCGTAAATCTAATGTTTACGGCCAGTCAAATTGCCTAGACATAAATTGTCCAATTTACTGTGGAATATTGCTACACGGACGACACTTCATGCACGACACGCGCACGATGCTGCATATCCTACCATTCATGCGTCAGACCAAAGTGCAGAAAGCTGTTGGATTAGGCGTCGTGCAAGGATCGTCCGAGCATATGTCGTCTCTAAAGTAGTTTCGTTTACTGTGTTAGTCCGACTGCAATCAAAACCATTTCGGGTGGTTGCTTATCTATGAACACAATTGTAGCGGTGAACAGGCCTATAGATGGAGTCACACTAGCGGTGGGCATTGCCTGAACCCCGTCACTAGTATTTTTGCCTAATAACTATGGCGGATAGAAAAGCGGGCTCGTCATTGAAATTGACAGACCAGTGGCAGGCGCGAGACTAGGCCCACCACTGGTTCTCAAGACCGAAGTTAGCTGTGGAACAACAGCACTAGTGACAAGTGGCAGGCTTGTTTATCTACCCGCCACTGTTGAAACACTTAGGTATTTTGTCAGAATTTACTATGTTTTTTTATTATGGTGTGGTATATTTTTTACCTTGTTATTGTATGAAAAAAATGCATTTATTTAACTAGATACAATTCATATGTGAACTACATACCCAATTGATGTCCACGTAGTTCTTATTTGTAGATATGGCCTAAATACATAGTCAATAACTTAAATGGTATGTTTTCAGCTATTTTTTGGCATTTTTAATGTGTTCAAATTTAATTTATCTCTAATAAATAACTAGAAATACATTAAATACACTAAATATATCATATAAACCTAGAATAGTCCAAACTTTGAACACTGAACTTGCAATGATGTATATTTAACATAGAAAAAAGTTTGAAGGGGAAAGGATGAAAAATAATTGTGTTCCCTGTCAAACCCAATAGTTTCTCTTCGACACCCTGTTACTTCCCGAGAGTCTCTTCAGTCTTTACACAAAGTGCATCAATTTTTTTCATAATTTTCTCTTCTAATAATGCAAATATGACAATTTTGTAAACTTACAATCTTATAAATGTGTATGTGTGACACATGTATTTGAATGTGCCTTGCACAAACACACAAAAATTATAATCTTACAAATCTGACAAGATTCATATGAAAAAATGCCATCTTAAGCCTTAGATTTTACTTTGAACAAAAGAGTACATCTCAAGTACTAAACAGAATGAAAAACTGCAAAAATAATAGTAGGAGTAAGTGGGCATGTGGACTCCATGTGTCATAAAAAATAATATTTTGAGGTCGAGCAACTGCGAATCCATGTGTCTTGTTGCTCTATCGTAGTGGGATACATATGTCTGGTTGTTGCCAGGGGCGGAGCCAAAAATATAGCAAAGAACTTCCAAACCGCACATTCGCATTAATAATTAAGTGAAAATCTTAACATAATAGTCTGACAAAAAAGAAGTTTTGTTAGACTGAGGCTTGAGAACAGAAGACATAAAATTAGCTTTGCATAGAGGCAAACTCGCCGTGTTGCCAACAAAGGTAAATCTATCCATACCAGATGTCACTAGATGTCATTGTGCAATTTCTTCCACCATGGTCAAAATCCTCTCACTTGTTCATTTTGCCAAAAGAAAGACATAACAAGCTTCCATAGAGGCAAACTCGTCATGTTACCAAAGTCCTAGAAGACATTACAAGATAAAAAAATGAATTTGTAATTCAAATAAGTTTAGTTGTGAGATGTGAATATATTCAAAATAAAAATCCTACAAAAATAAAGATGGTCAAATGGAACATACTAATAGTGTGCTAAATAAAATCACGAGTCAAATGGAACATACCAATAGCGCTGCTGCTACTTTGAGGCTGTACTTGATGTCTTGGGTGTGCTTCAAATCGATTCCTAATCCTAATTTCCATGGAGGATTCTTACCGAGCAAACTGCCAAACCTGCATGAGACTATGAGAAGGAGGGGATGAGGGAGGATAGACTTGCCTGGGTACCGTCAGCCGTGCGTCCAGCCATCTAGGGCTCAAGGCCAGCCGCCGGCCGTGCACTCGCAGCCTGAGAAACAAACAGACGAGGGAGCAGGAGAGATCGATTTGCAAATGCGTTGTACACGCTATTTTTTTTAAGAATTACGTACACAGTATTGGTGGTATGTATTCCATCGGGTCAATTGTTTCAGCCTGGGCTGTGAACCGTGACAAACAAGACCCAATTGTTTTTGCCCGGGTAAAGCAGGAAACGAACAGGTTTAGCCCATTATATGTTTGTTGACCGCTGTTGTCGCCGCGCCAGCGAGCCCGGGCAAGTGCCCAGGGTCGCTGGGCGGTGCCTCCACCACTGGTCGTTGCTATGTCTTCAAAATTTACAGGGATACAAAATGAGTGCCAACTTTTTAGCGAAACGTTGATTCATTTTCGTTTCATAAAATTTCTGCCCCTCAATATGTCAACATTTTAGTGAAGGTCATGCTGATTTTTTCCGTCAGTTTATAATTTCTTATTCTTATTTATTAATTTAAATGCAACAAATGGAGTGCCCAGCTATTTTGACACTAGGGTTTGTGTGTCGATATTGGATTGCACAACAACTGCTTCTACCTCACACTTTCGAAGGGCTTCTAATGGATGACGGTATATATGTTTTACGAATTATTGCACATAATTGATTCATAAGCATGCCTTAAGGAGTTTTCTTAACATGTGTATTTTGCTCCTTCTTTATTATTGTTTCAGTGCATCCCCTGTTTTGCAAGGCCGGACCTCCTAAAGAAGTAGAATATCGCCATGGATCAGGAGACTAGCACCATTGCCTACCTCAACAACAAAGATGGTTTCTATTACAAGATTACGACCCATAACTAAAAAGAGCAAACCCATTTTGATTGTTCTAATTGAGGGAATTTGCCAAAGCTTACAAATTGGAGGAAGGGATGAATCTCCAATTTGATATTAGCAAATGTTATCATTCTTATCTTGACATCTGGGTGGATTTGGAGACCATTCCATTCCTTCTTGAGTGTAAATTTCTTAAGCATACTTTGTAATTAACATTTATATTTTGGATAGCGTACTTCAAAGCGCTAAGAGCAACTCAGAATATAGTAGACAACACTTATTATACTGTTCGCACCGCGCTTAATTGGGAGGAGAAGAGGTACGCCTTCTTCTTTGTTGATGGTACTGAGTCGCTTGCGGACACTTACAATGCCGGAAAAAAAATGATGCACCATACATGCCACTAGTGCATGCCTTGAAAAAGACCAACATTCATGACAAATATCTAGTAAGAATTGTATTCAATTTCATCTTTTCCATATATTCTTCGTAAATTAAGTATAGTGCTTACTATGTTACCATTGCGTTATTGCAATAGAAGCAGATGTGTTGTGCTTGAGGTGATGGATAGTAATGGTGACATGACACTTATCTGCCATGACAGGACCAATTTCAGAGACACCTAATGCATTGCAGCCCTACCAGATGGATGTGTCTAGTTAATGGGTGGAGTCAAATATAGAAGGAGTGCAAGCTGTATATTGGAGCTACGTGGATCTCTATGGTAGACTCTGGAAGTGAAGGAATTTTTTTTTCTTCACATCAATTACGGAAAGACAAACCTAGCTTGTAGTTGTCAATGACCTTTCGAGTCATAGTCCTATTTGACTATTTAACGTGTTTTAGGCTAAACCTAGTATGTATTATTCAATGGTTAAATTATGTGTTGTTTAGTCATGATACTAATTAACTAGTGGATGTGATGATGGGTATCAATGTAATATTGCACCGTAATGTAATTTATTATGTGTATCAACATAATATGCATGTAAAGTGTGCAAAACGCTACCTTGCGGCAAAATGCTGCCGCGATAGAGGTTTTTAGTTTACCTGGGCGACGCTTCAATGGCAGGCATTTAACACAGACTGCCACTGATATAAAACTTATCGGTGATAGATGCTCTGCCTGCCACTAGTGACATGTTAGCAGTGGCCAGAGGTCAGTGTCGCCCCCCTACACAGCCAAGAACGCCACAGCTAGCCTATTTTGCAATGTTGAACATAATCAACTGATATGCATTGCTAATTATTTAATTCGCTAATTTCCTTCATCGTTGTTGAATATAGTTGCATATGCATTGAGTTTCTCATCATCTTCGAGCACCATTAGCACTTCCCTTTTCTGAAAATTGAGGTGAAGTCCTAACATCACTTTAAAGAGATACAACAATAACTTAATGGTTCTAGCTTTCCCAGTCTCATATTTAAAGAACAGAATGGCTCTATTTCTCCTTCCGAAAACTTATATGTTATATGATATTAGTGTTACTGTTAATAAAAAATTGCTGCAATGGTAGCATTTTCGGCTAGCCATTTGGTTGGCAAAATGTTGTCGTGGTGACTTTATTTGTATGCATGAAAATTATATTAGTGGTGTGTTCCTATTACAACACGTCACTAATGTTTTGTGTTACTAGTGGCGTGCCTCTGGGTGACACACCACTAGTATGCCTGTTACTCGTGGCGTGCTGCCATGCGGCATGCCACCAGTATGTTTGTTACTAATGGTGTGGGCTACCACACCACCAGTAACATTTACTAGTGCTGCCATATTACTAGAGTGGGGACATCACACAACCAATGTGGTTTTGGACACACCATTGCTAGCCATTCATGTACTATTGGGAAGATCTGCGTGCTTTGCTCACCTCAAAAACCTCTCCTCCTCCCCTCTTATCTTCTTCCCAATAGATAGCTCCCATCTCCCTAGTTCATGCCTCACCTCCTTGCCCTCACACAGCAGTGAAACAGCACCTTGGTCTTGCTGCCCTGTTTGCGGCGAGGCACTTTTGTATGCGCTATCGTTGTGTGTTGTCGTGGGATCCAGAGATCACGAAGGTGCTTGGTTTCACTATTACTCAAACTAAGTTCGCCATCATCATGGGGAGCTAGAGCAGCTTGAACGTCCAACGGAAGATGTGCTCATTGGTGTCGTTGACAAGTGTGGTGGCATGGTTCATGGGAAGAAGTGGCACCAGGAGGGCTGAAGGATGTGTTTAGAGGCGACGAGGGAGAGAGAGAGAGAGAGAGAGAGAGAGAGAGAGAGAGAGAGAGAGATGACTGGATCAAAGGAATAGGGGGAGAAGCTATGGCCCAATGACAAGTGGGTCCCACTTCAAGGAAGTTTTATGCAAGTTGAATTTTAGCGATTTTGAATTTATTGTCGCTCGTATTAGCCTAGATAAGTTTTGGCAATTGTCACCACAGCGAATTTTGTGATCTAAATATTGTAGGATCTACAAGCGTTGCTCCTGTAGGCCTAATATATCAAGTGCGACGGCCAACGGGGTAACCCATGACATGGCCACAGTGGTGCACGATAGCTAGTAGGTCCACTAGTGGTGGAGGCATGTAGCTTGACCATCGGTTGCTTCGTCGAGGCGCCATGTAGTAGACACTACAGCGCAGCTCGACACATTGTAGACGGTGACCACATGAGAACGACCACCATTAGGCTGCCATGCAGGCCCGTCCTGCATGGTGCACCATGACGTACATCATTGATATTTGACATTGCAAGCTCCGGAAATGATGAGTTTATCTTGTCCGTCTGCCATGGGGCAGCACCTATGCTGAGGGGACAGATGCAAGTCCATTGTGCATCATGACAGTTAAGTGTTGTTATCCCATTTAAGGAGCCAATCTTCACTTAATTTTCTATGCCAGATCCCATTTGATCAATGATAGAGAAAACATATGTAGAAGTTGATGTGCGTATGTATTCTGATCTTCATTCCGATGCAAGCTACATCAGAATTGTTGTTTTTAGAGTACAGCTAATTCATACATAGGAGTCGGTCTCTTCCCGGTCAAAGTAAAAAGAAAGAAGGAAAAACAACAGAGAATGAATTAGGTGCAACGTTCTCGCTTAGGAATCATAAAAGGTTGTGAAAAGAAAGAAATTTAAGCTCACTCAAGATAATGCCTTGAAACCACAAGTTGATGAGGAGCACGTCATGCCTCATCACTTTATGCCTCATATAGGCAATGCCATCAATCGCCATGACTTTGTTTTGACACGCTTTTCGATGTTACTTTATACTTTTGGCTTCTTTGACATGCACTAGTAGAAAACAGGGCTTTGGTCCAGACCGGGTCAGCCCATTAGTCCCGGTTCAGTCCAGAACTGGGACCAATGTGGGCATTGGTCCCGGTTCATGAGCCCAGGGGGCCGGCCGGGCCACGTGGGCCATTGGTCCCGGTTCATATGGACCTTTTGGTCCCGGTTGATGGGATGAACCGGGACCAATGGGCCTCGCTCCTGGCCCACCACCATTGGTCCCGGTTGGTGGCTTGAACCGGGACCAAAGGCTCCCCTTTAGTCCCGGCTCAAGTCACCAACTGGGATCAATGAGGTGCCTATATATACCCCTCACTCGTGAGCAGAGCACCCCAGTGCTCTGTTTTTCTCTGGCCGAAGGGGAGAGGGCTTGGTGGTGCTCTAGCTCACTTCCTATGCACACAAGGTGTTCGATGGAATGCCCGAGCCACACTACTTAATTAAGCTTTCTTCTCTCCAAGCTCCATTTTCCATAATATTTGTCTAGGTTTAGCAGTCCGTCATGCCCCGTCCCCGTCTTCACCGCCGTCGATCACCCGCGCCGAGCTCATCGCCGGCACCACCGTGGTGAGCTTCTTGTTCTTATCTTCTTTCTGAAAGGAAAAATATTCTTACTTGTATGTTTACATAGATACTTGTATTATTTTCTTACTTTTATTATTGCATCTTATATAGTGCGATGATTTTGGTATCCGCCCCCGTCGGCCCTCGTCCTGTCTATGATTCGGATGTGGTATATATATTATCTTTATAACTATTGGTTCATTTATTGTTTATGAAAATTATGCCGACCAACGTGACATAGATTTTATTTATGTAGGATGTATGTGAATCGGAAATGCCAACCGACCCTATTGTCGAGAGGTTAAATTTAGTTGAAGAAGAAAACAATTTGTTGAAGGAAAAAATAAAAAAAATTGAGGAGGAGAAGATGATATTAGAGTTGCATGTTGCGGATGTCGTCGATGATCACAAGATCAAGATGGATGCAATGCGCTTGAAGATTAGAAAGATTAGAAAATATGCCATTCATACCGAGGCTTGGTATCATTATGCCGTTGGATCAATTGTTACCTTGGTTGCGATTATGATCGCATTTGTTTTCGCATTGAAATGTTTTACATAGTTTCAATGTATGGTTTAATTAATTAGATGCTCTGGAGAGCTATATGTTGTTAGATGAGAACTATGTATGCACTTTGGTTTTAATGTGATGATGAA
Source organism: Triticum dicoccoides (assembly GCF_002162155.2). Taxonomy (NCBI): domain Eukaryota; kingdom Viridiplantae; phylum Streptophyta; class Magnoliopsida; order Poales; family Poaceae; genus Triticum; species Triticum dicoccoides. The sequence continues at coordinate 35,641,272 of NC_041388.1, forward strand.
CTTTTATTAATTTGGACACTTAATTATATATAATGCATGCAGATGAACCGACAATGGATGTACGGTGACAGACACACCCGCGAGTACATTAAGGGCGTGCATGAGTTTCTCGATGCGGCTGAGGCAAACAAGCAGAATGGTTTTATGTGTTGTCCATGCACTGAATGTGGGAATACGAGGTCTTACTCTAACCGGAAAATCCTTCACTCCCACCTACTTTACAAGGGTTTCATGCCACACTATAATGTTTGGACGAGGCATGGAGAAATAGCGGTTATGATGGAAGACGACGAAGAAGAAGAGTACGATGACAACTATGTGCCCCCTGAATACGATGATGCTGCAACGGGGGGAGCTAGTGAAGATCAAGAGGAACCAGACGATGTGCCCAATGATGCTGCAACGGGTGAAGCTGCTGAAGATCAAGAGGAATCAGACGATGTGCCCGATGATGATGATCTCCGCCGGGTCATTGTCGATGCAAGGACGCAATGCGAAAGTCAAAAGGAGAAGCTGAAGTTCGATCGCATGTTAGAGGATCACAAAAAAGGGTTATACCCCAATTGCGAAGATGGCAACACAAAGCTCGGTACCGTACTGGAATTGCTGCAGTGGAAGGCAGAGAATGCTGTGGCTGACAAAGGATTTGAGAAGCTACTGAAAATATTAAAGAAGAAGCTTCCAAAGGATAATGAATTGCCCGACAGTACATACGCAGCAAAGAAGGTCGTATGCCCTCTACGATTGGAGGTGGAGAAGATACATGCATGCCCTAATGAATGCATCCTCTACCGCGGTGCATACAAGGATCTGAACGCATGCCCGGTATGCGGTGCATTGCGGTATAAGATCAGACGAGATGACCCTGGTGATGTTGACGGCGAGCCGCCAGGAAGAGGGTTCCTGCGAAGGTGATGTGGTATGCTCCTATAATACCACGGTTGAAACGTCTGTTCAGAAATGAAGAGCATGCCAAGTTGATGCGATGGCACAGTGAGAACCGAAAGAAAGATGGGAAGTTGAGAGCACCCGCTGAGGGGTCGCAGTGGAGAAAAATCGAGAGAAAGTACTGGGATGAGTTTGCAAAGGACCCAAGGAATGTATGGTTTGCTTTAAGCGCGGATGGCATTAATCCTTTCAGGGAGCAGAGCAGCAATCACAGCACCTGGCCCGTGACTCTATGTATGTATAACCTTCCTCCTTGGATGTGCATGAAGCGGAAGTTCATTATGATGCCAGTTCTCATCCAACGCCCTAAGCAACCCGACAACGAAATTGATGTGTACCTAAGGCCATTAGTTGAAGAACTTTTACAGTTGTGGAATGGAAATGGTGTACGTACATGGGATGAGCATAGACAGGAGGAATTTAACCTTAAGGCGTTGCTGTTCGTGACCATCAACGATTGGCCCGCTCTCAGTAACCTTTCAGGACAGACAAACAAAGGATACCACGCATGCACACACTGTTTAGATGACACTGAAACTATATACCTGGACAAATGCAGGAAGAATGTGTACCTGGGCCATCGTCGATTTCTTCCGACCAACCATCAATGTCGAAAGAAAGGCAAGCATTTCAAAGGCGAGGCAGATCACCGGAAGAAGCCCGCCATGCACACCGGTGATCACGTGCTTGCTATGGTCAATGATTTACACTACGTAATCTTTGGAAAGGGTCCCGGTGGACTAGCTGTTCCGAATGACGCTGAGGGACACGCACCCATGTGGAAGAAGAAATCTATATTTTGGGACCTACCCTACTGGAAAGACCTAGAGGTCCGCTCCTCAATCGATGTGATGCACATGACGAAGAACCTTTGCATGAACCTGCTAGGCTTCTTGGGCGTGTATGGGAAGACAAAAGATACACCTGAGGCACGAGAGGACCTGCAACGTTTGCACGAAAAAGACGGCATGCCTCCGAAGCAGTATAAAGGTCCTGCCAGCTACGCTCTTACGAAAGAAGAGAAATAAATCTTCTTTGAATGCCTGCTCAGTATGAAGGTCACGACTGGCTTCTCGTCGATTATAAAGGAATAATAAATATGCTAGAGAAAAGTTTCAGAACCTAAAGTCTCATGACTGCCACATGATTATGACGCAACTGCTTTCGGTTGCATTGAGGGGGCTTCTACCAGAAAACGTCCGTTTAGCCATTGTGAAGCTATGTGCATTCCTCAATGCAATCTCTCAGAAGGTGATCGATCCAGAAATCGTACCAAGGCTAAGGAGTGATGTGGCGCAATGTCTTGTCAGTTTTGAGCTGGTGTTCCCACCATCCTTCTTCAATATCATGACGCATGTCCTAGTTCATCTAGTCGACGAGATTGTCATCCCGGGGCCCGTATTTATACACAATATGTTCCCCTTTGAGAGGTTCATGGGAGTCCTAAAGAAATATGTCCGTAACCGCGCTAGGCCAGAAGGAAGCATCTCCATGGGCCATCAAACAGAGGATGTTATCGGGTTTTGTGTTGACTTCATTCCTGGCCTTAAGAAGATAGGTCTCCCTACATCGCGGTATGAGTGGAGACTGACTGGAAAAGGCACTCTTGCACTAGTAGAAAACAGGGCTATGGTCCAGGCCGGCTCAGCCCATTAGTCCCGGTTCAGTGTAGAACCGGGACCAATGTGGGCATTGGTCCCGGTTCGTGAGCCCAGGGGGCCGGCCGGGCCACGTGGGCCATTGGTCCCGGTTCGTCTGGACCTTTTGGTCCCGGTTGGTGGGACGAACCGGGACCAATGGGCCTCGCTCCTGGCCCACCAACATTGGTCCCGGTTGGTGTCTTGAACCGGGACCAAAGGCTCCCCTTTAGTCCCGGTTCATGCCACCAACCGGGACCAATGAGGTGCCTATATATACCCCCTCGCGCAAGAGCAGAGCACAGTGCTCTATTTTTTCTGGCCGAGGGGGAGAGGGCTTTGTGGTTCTCTAGCTCACCTCCTATGCACATGAGGTGTTCGATGGAATGCCCGAGCCACACTACTTAAGCTTTCTCCTCTCAAAGCTCGACCTCCAAGCTCCATTTTCCTCGAGATTTGTACACTTCTATTAATTTGGACACTTAATTATATATAATGCACGCAGATGAACCGACAATGGATGTACGGTGACAGACACACCCGCGAGTACATTAAGGGCGTGCATGAGTTTCTCGATGCGGCTGAGGCAAACAAGCAGAATGGTTTTATGTGTTGTCCATGCACTGAATGTGGGAATACGAGGTCTTACTCTAACCGGAAAATCCTTCACTCCCACCTGCTTTACAAGGGTTTCATGCCACACTATAATGTTTGGACGATGCACGGAGAAATAGGGGGTATGATGGAAGACGGCGAAGAAGAAGAGTACGATGACAACTATGTGCCCCCTGAATACGGTGATGCTGCAACGGGGGGAGCTGGTGAAGATCAAGAGGAACCAGACAATGTGCGCAATGATGCTGCCACGGGTGAAGCTGCTGAAGATCAAGAGGAACCAGACGATGTACCCGATGATGATGATCTCCGCCGGGTCATTGTCGATGCAAGGACGCAATGCATTAGTCAAAAGGAGAAGCTGAAGTTCGATCGCATGTTAGAGGATCACAAAAAAGGGTTATACCCCAATTGCGAAGATGGCAACACAAAGCTCGGTACCGTACTGGAATTGCTGCAGTGGAAGGCAGAGAATGATGTGGCTGACAAAGGATTTGAGAAGCTACTGAAAATATTGAAGAAGAAGCTTCCAAAGGATAACAAATTGCCCGACAGTACATACGCAGCAAAGAAGGTCGTATGCCCTCTAGGATTGGAGGTGGAGAAGATACATGCATGCCCTAATGACTGCATCCTCTACCGCGGTGCATACAAGGATCTGAATGCATGCCCGGTATGCGGTGCGTTGCGGTATAAGATCAGACGAGATGACCCTGGTGATGTTGACGGCGAGCCCCTCAGGAAGAGGGTTCCTGCAAAGGTGATGTGGTATGCTCCTATAATACCATGGTTGAAACGTCTGTTCAGAAACGAAGAGCATGCCAAGTTGATCCGATGGCACAATGAGAACCGAAAGAAAGATGGGAAGTTGAGAGCGCCCGCTGACGGGTCACAGCGGAGAAAAATCGAGAGAAAGTACTGGGATGAGTTTGCAAAGGACCCAAGGAATGTATGGTTTGCTTTAAGCGCAGATGGCATTAATCCTTTCGGGGAGCAGAGCAGCAATCACAGCACCTGGCCCGTGATTCTATGTATGTATAACCTTCCTCCTTGGATGTGCATGAAGCGGAAGTTCATTATGATGCCAGTTCTCATCCAAGGCCCTAAGCAACCCGGCAACGAAATTGATGTGTACCTAAGGCCATTAGTTGAAGAACTTTTATAGCTGTGGAATGGAAACGGTGTACATACGTGGGATGAGCACAGACAGGAGGAATTTAACCTTAAGGTGTTGCTGTTCGTGACCATCAACGATTGGCCCGCTCTCAGTAACCTTTCAGGATAGACAAACAAAGGATACCACGCATGCACGCACTGTTTAGATGACACTGAAACTATATACCTGGACAAATGCAGGAAGAATGTGTACCTGGGCCATCGTCGATTTCTTCCGACCAACCATCAATGTCAAAAGAAAGGCAAGCATTTCAAAGACGAGGTAGATCACCGGAAGAAGCCCGCCATGTGCACCTGTGATCACGTGCTTGCTATGGTCAATGATTTACACTACGTAATCTTTGGAAAGGGTCCCGGTGGACTAGCTGTTCCGAATGACGCTGAGGGACACGCACCCATGTGGAAGAAGAAATCTATATTTTGGGACCTACCCTACTAGAAAGACCTAGAGGTCCGCTCCTCAATCGACGTGATGCACGTGACGAAGAACCTTTGCGTGAACCTGCTAGGCTTCTTGGGCGTGTATGGGAAGACAAAAGATACACCTGAGGCACGAGAGGACCTGCAACATTTGCACGAAAAAGACGGCATGCCTCTGAAGCAGTATAAAGGTCCTGCCAGCTACGCTCTTACAAAAGAAGAGAAAGAAATCTTCTTTGAATGCCTGCTCAGTATGAAGGTCACGACTGGCTTCTCGTCGAATATAAAGGGAATAATAAATATGCCAGAGAAAAAGTTTCAGAACCTAAAGTCTCATGACTGCCACGTGATTATGACGCAACTGCTTCCAGTTGCATTGAGGGGGCTTCTACCGGAAAACGTCCGATTAGCCATTGTGAAGCTATGTGCATTCCTCAATGCAATCTCTCAGAAGGTGATCGATCCAGAAATCGTACCAAGGCTAAGGAGTGATGTGGCGCAATGTCTTGTCAGTTTCGAGCTGGTGTTCCCACCATCCTTCTTCAATATCATGACGCACGTCCTAGTTCATCTAGTCGACGAGATTGTCATCCCGGGGCCCGTATTTCTACACAATATGTTCCCCTTTGCGAGGTTCATGGGAGTCCTAAAGAAATATGTCCGTAACCGCGCTAGGCCAGAAGGAAGCATCTCCATGGGCCATCAAACAGAGGATGTTATCGGGTTTTGTGTTGACTTCATTCCTGGCCTTAAGAAGATAGGTCTCCCTAAATCGCGGTATGAGGGGAGACTGACTGGAAAAGGCACTCTTGGAAGAGACTCAATAATATGCAGGGACGGATATTCTTGGTCTCAAGCACACTACACAGTTCTACAGAACTCTACCTTGGTGACCCCGTATGTCGATGAACACAAGAACAGTCTGTGCTCCAAACACCCGGAGCAGTGCGACGACTGGATTACATGTGAACACATCAGGACTTTCAGCAGTTGGTTGGAAACACGTCTCAGAGGTGACAACACCGTTTGTGATGAGTTGTACTTGTTGTCCAGGGGACCATCTTTGACTGTATTGACTTACAAAGGATACGAGATAAATGGGAATACATTTTACACGATCGCCCAAGATCAAAAGAGCACCAACCAAAACAGCGGTGTCCGCTTTGATGCAGCAACCGAGAGCGGAAAGGACACATATTATGGTTACATAGTGGACATATGGGAACTTGACTACGGACCTGATTTTAAGGCCCCTTTGTTTAAGTGCAAATGGGTCAATCTGTTAGGCGGCGGGGTACAGGTAGACCCACAGTACGGAATGACAACAGTGGATCTGAAAAATCTTGGGTACACTGACGAACCGTTCGTCCTAGCCAATGATGTGGCACAGGTTATCTATGTGAAGGACATGTCAACAAACCGAGAAAAAGAAAAGATAAGGAAGCGAATACATCATACGATGAGCCAAAGCGCCACATAGTTCTTTCAGGAAAAAGGGACATCCTGGGAGTGGACGGCAAGACAGACATGTCTGAAGATTATAAAAAGTTTCATGAAATTCCTCCCTTCAATGTCAAGGCTGACCCAAGCATCCTGATAAACAATGAAGATTATCCATGGTTACGGCACAATAAGTAAATGACACAAGAGAAGAAAAAGTGAAGACTTTCTCCCGCAATAAGCAAATCCTATGTGGGTGAAATTATGATACCATCCCAACTTTCAACTTTTTCAGAGTTCATTTGAAATGCTTTCATGTCTTATGGTTCGAAACTTTGATACTTCGAAAGTGATTGTCCATTTTGTACACGAAGTGCATCAAGTTTTTGTCGTAACCCTCTCTACTTTTTGGAACATGCTATGTGGGTGAAATGATGATACCATGCCAACTTTCAACCTTTTCAGAGTTCATTTTGAAATGCTTTCCAATTTCAGAGTCATTTAGCTCAAAGAATGAATTAATAGCAAACAGAATGAACTACAAAACTTTTATGAAAATAAAAACAATCAATTAAAATATTATGTTATGATCAACTAAAATAAAACTATAATATTCTTCAATAGCAAAAAGAATATAATTTTTGTGACCTAAAATCAAACTATAAGTATTTAATTGTAA
>NC_041388.1:35648303-35649272 GCF_002162155.2 Triticum dicoccoides
CCAATTTAAACTATTCAAAATTTTAAAACTAATGGCACTAACAGAAAGTTTATAATTTTTGTGACCTAAAATCAAAAACAAATCACTAAAAAACTATAAGTATTTAGTTGTAAGTATAAATAAAAAATAAATAGAAAAAAATTTCTATTTTTATAGTAAAGTTATTCATAAACTAGTGATTTACACAAATTTTTAAAAATTCAAATTTAAACTATTCAAAATTTAAAACTAATGGCACCAACAGAAAGTTTATAATTTTTGTGACCTAAAAGCAAAAAGAAATCACTAAAAAACTGTAAGTATTTAGTTTTAAGTAGAAATAAAAAAAATAAAAAACCAAAAAAATGTAGAAATAAAAAATAAAAAACCAAAAAAAATGCCACCTACTGGGCCTCCACGGCCTGAATACGACTAGGGCCAGGATTCAGGCCCGCAGAGGCCCAATAGGCCCACAGGCAGTAGCAAGTTTAGGCCCGAAAGCCTGCATTAGAGAGGAGCTCGAATGGAGAGGCACAACAGGGCTTATAAACCAGTGCCGGCGCCCTTCCGCTAGCGATGTGGGACTAAACTTTTGGGCGCGGGCAGCACAAGGGCATTGGTCCCGGTTGGTGGCACCAACCGGGACTAAAGGGTGCATTGGTCACGGTTCGTGCCACCAACCGTGACCATTGCACCCCTTTAGTCCCAGTTGGTGCCACCAACCGGGACCAAAGGCCGCCGCTTCCCGCCTTTTGGGCTGCCGAAAATTGGCCTTTGGTCCCGGTTGGTGGCACCAACCGGGACTAATGCCCACCTTTAGTCCCGGGTTGTGCCACGAACCGGGACTAAAGGCTTTGCTATATAAGTACAGACTTTGGAAATTTTCACTCCCGTCTCTCGCAGTTGCCGCCCCGACGCCGACGCCGCCAGGCTGCCCCGCCGTCGCCGTCGCCTCGCCCGTGCCCATCGTCGCCCGCGCCCTCGCCGTCG
>NC_041388.1:35649888-35655906 GCF_002162155.2 Triticum dicoccoides
GGCCGCCGGCGCCATCCCTTTGCAAATTTTTGTTCATAGATGATAGAGATCAAATGATGATTTTTTTTGTTCATAGATGCATGATAGATGATGAAATGATGTTTTTTTTGTTCATAGATGATCATATGATTTTTTTAGGTTATTTTCATTTGTAGAATTTTTTTTATGTATCTAGGAATATTTTTGTTTATAGATGATAGATGATCAAATGAGGAATATTTTTGTTCATAGATGATAGATGATCAAATGATGATTTTTTTGTTCATATATGATAGATGATCAAATGATGTTTTTTTTGTTCATAGATGATCATATGATTTTTTAGGTTATTTTCATTTGTAGAAATGTTTTATGTATCTAGGAATATTTTTGTTCATAGATGATAGATGATATATATGATGATGATATATATGATGATGTTTTTTTTCATATATGCATTTTTTCATATATATGATGATGTTAGTGGAGAGGAAAAAGTAAAATAAGGAAAAGGAAAATATGTAGAGAAAGAAGGAGAAGAAGAAGGAGAAGACGAGGAGAGGAAGAAAAGGAAGAGGAGAAGAAGAAAGGAATAGAGGAGAAGAAGAGAAAATTAGAATATATATTCTATTTTCTCTTTTCTCCTCTATTCCTTTCTTCTTCTCTTCTTTTTTTTCTTCTTTTTTTTCTTTGACACATGGGGGGGGGGTCGAGAACGTCGGACATTCATGAGAGAGGCGAGGAAGAAGGGGAAGAAGAGGGAGAAGAAGAGGAGAGGAAGAAGAGGAAGTCTTCTCCTCTATTCTTTCATTTCTTCTTTTTTCTTCTTCTTCTTCCTCTTTATTTTATCGGGAACGAGGGTCGTCGAGAGGTCGAGGAGCGGTAGAGGAGAAACCCTAAATAGAAAGTATCGTCGGTGTGAGATACATGTACCGTCGGTGTCGGACACTAACCCACATCCCACAAGTGGCGCGGGCTTCGACGCCCACGTCACTTGTGGGACGTGGATGTAGTGTCCGACACCGAAGGCCACATGTATCTCACACCCACGATACTTGCTAGCTATTTAGGGTTTCCTCTACCGAAAAGAAGAGGATAAATAAATAAGAAGAAGAAAAAAGAAGAAAAAGAAGAGGAGAAGAAGAAAGGAATAGTGGAGAAGAAGAGAAAATAGAATATATTCTATTTTCTCTTTTCTCCACTATTCCTTTCTTCTTCTCCTCTTTTTTTTCTTCTTTTCTTCTTCTTCTTCTTCTTCTTCTTCTTATTAGCCGGAAGTAGAGAGAGGTTTCCTAGTGTCAAAGTATTGAAGAAATCCATGCCTTCATCATTAGCCGGAAGTAACCGGGGCATGTTGGTACGAAGTTCTGCAAAGTTATTCTGGAATGGAGTCCCGGATAGAATAATCCGCTTTTTGGCACGAATTCAGCAAAGGCCTTCCAAATAGCGATATTCGGAAGGCTCTTGCTGAACTTTGTACCAAAAAGCGAATTATCCTATCTGGGACTCCGTTCCAGAACAACTTTGAAGAGCTTCATACCATCATGCACATGTTACTTTCGCCTAATGATGAAGACATGGTTTTGTTGAATCCTTTGACACTAGGCAACCTCCCGACCCCTCGGCGATCCTCTCGAACATGAGAGGAAGAAGAGGGTCGTCTAGGGGTCGAGGGTTCCAGGGTCGTCGAGGGTTCGAGGGGTCGAGGATCACCGAGGGGTCGAGAGAGGTTTCCTAGTGTCAAAGTATTGAAGAAATCCATGCCTTCATCATTAGCCGGAAGTAACCAGGGCATGTTGGTACGAAGTTCTGCAAAGTTGTTCTAGAATGGAGTCCCGGATAGAATAAACCGCCTTTTGGCACGAATTCATCAAAGGCCTTCCAAATAGCGATATTCGGAAGGCTCTTTCTGAACTTTGTACCAAAAAGCGAATTATCCTATCTGGGACTCCGTTCCAGAACAACTTTGAAGAGCTTCGTACCATCATGCACATGTTACTTTCGCCTAATGATGAAGACATGGTGTCGTTGAATCCTTTGACACTAGGCAACCTCCCGACCCCTCGGCGATCCTCTCGAACATGAGAGGAAGAAGAGGGTCGTCTAGGGGTCGAGGGTTCTTCTCCTCTATTCTTTCTTCTCCTATTATTTTTCTTCTTCTTCCTCTTTTTTTATCGGGAACGAGGGTCGTCGAGGGACATAGATGTAGTGTCGTCGTTGTCGATATATACCCCCTCCCGATAGCTTACTATGATTAGGTAGCTACTTCTACGTTTGGCACTAATATATCCATCTGTCATGTTTGAATAATAATTGCCATGTTGTAAATATTTGTAGAAACTATGGACACCGCCCTAGATGAAGCAACAAAAGAAGCGTTGTTGAGGGACATAATCGCAGAAGGAAGTGATGCCATCTCGTTGTTTCTCAACGAAACCGATGGTCTGGAAGGAGAGGGTGAACAAGCTGGCTACGGTGACCTAATGCCGGTGCAAGAAGAAGAACATGAGGACGGCTCCGGTGACCCAATGCCGGTGCAAGAAGGAGACCGTGATGACGGCTCTGGTGACCGAACTGAGTCCGGCCAGGTATATATATATTAGTTAAGCCTATGCTGACTAGCTGATTGATGCATTCATTGTTTTGGTATGTACACATATTAATTAAGTCTTTGTTCTTTTTTCTAGCCCTCCGAATCGAGCACAACTTCGGTAAAGAGACGAGGCCCGAAGAAAAGGTTGAGCTCGGATGAAAAGTTTGAGATCACAACAATCGCGCCCGACGGCCAACCTATTGAACCCCTCTGGACAAAGAGCGCATTTGTTGCTCAGTGCGGGGTTCTGGTTAGGGACAAGATCCCGATAAGCATCCAGCAATGGTTTAAGCCGGCTACAGAAGACCCTGAGGTGTCTTATGTCAATGATATGCAGAAAAATGATCTTTGGACTGAGCTGAAGTCAAATTTCACCCTACCGCCTGAGGATAATCCAGAGAACCCAGTTAAAGAGAAATTAATCAAGTCTTTTGCTCTGAAGAGGATGGCAGAACTATTCAGGAGGTGGAAGAAAGAGCTGAATAAGTTTGTCGAAAATAATGAGACACCAGAATTCAAGGGCAGATATGAGAAGATCAGAGATCACTGGCCCGCATTTGTGGCCCACAAGACATCAGAAAAGAGTAAGAAGATGTCGGCGACAAACAAGCAAAATACTGCAAAGAAGAAGCTTCACCATCGCTCTGGGTCAGGTGGCTACCTCGTAGCCCGGCCTAAGTGGTCCAAGACTGAGAATGATCTGGTTCATAAAGGGATCGAATCAGAGACAATTAACTGGCCAGACCGTTGCCGGACTTGGTTCTTCGGGGCTGGCGGAACACTGGACCCTGTAACAGGGAAGTGCATTTGGATGAACGATCAAATGGACATACCAGTCAGTAAGCTTAAGCAGTATATCGAAGCAGCGCAGGAAGGGACGTTCTTTCCAGACAGAGAGAACGACGAGCTCACAATGGCCCTTGGGAATCCTGAGCACCCTCGACGGACACGAGGCACGCCAGGCTCCATTCCGTGGAAGGTTGGGTTTTCGGACGCAGGCGGTTACAAATCCCATGAGAGGAGGAAAAAAGTGCAGCAGACCCAAATACAGGCGCTGCAAGCAAGGGTAGACGCGATAGAGGAACGAGAAGCAAATCGCAGCAAACGTACTGCCGAAGCCTCCCCTGAAGCTACCCCACCATCTCAGCGCAGAAGCAGCGTGGCTTCCACCGAGCTGCTTCAGCTGGAGCATGCCTTGACGGCTCCTGCCAGCTATCCCGTGGATGCTATAACGGAGTCTCAAAACTGCCACCTTATGACGCAATGGATGAATTTGAAGGTCAAGGCGGCTGTTGGCTCTGTTTATCCTACTGAACCCGGCGCAACTTTTCACTGCCGGCCGATTCCAGAAGGATATGCTAGGGTGATGGTGGATGAGATAACGGAGGGATTTGAGGACCTCCAGCTTGACCACCCTACCGGTGAAGGGGAGACTCGGCTGGGGTCTGCTCTGAAGACTCCATGCCTATGGCGGAAGGAGCTCATCAACCTTCCGAACTGGACGCCACCGCCTCCTCCTCCTCCTCCGGCGAGTCAGGGCACTCCGCCTCCACCACCTCCTCCTCCGGCGAGTGACGATCAGGGCCCTCGGCCGGCTCCTTCTCCGGTGCATGGCGGCACTCCGCCTCCTTCTCCGCCTGCGCCGACGCGCCCGAGCAGCCAGCCTCCTGCTTCTCCGCCTCGTCAGCAAGGGCAGAAGAGACCTGCCGCCGCTCCAGCTGCTCCGGCGCGTCGTAGTCCTTCTCCTCCGCCGCTTAAGCAAGTAAAGAAGACAAACACTCCGTCTGCTCGGTCGGCGTCTAGCAGTACAACCAGAGGCGGGAGGACATACAGATTCGGTCCTTCTCTGAAGACTCCAGAGAAGTTACCATATGAGAGGACCCTAGAGGAGAATACCGAGATCGCGCGAGAAGAAGTGAGGAACTTCTTTGAAGGGGTGAAAGCAAAGAAACATCCACCTCCGGAGGAGAAGGTAGATCGGGTGAAAGTGAAGCGCACTCTGGCTGCCCTGACAAAACCACCGAAGTCTGATCCGCCAAAAGGAAACTATGAGCGCATTATTGGAAAGGAATTTGTCGAAGCGGAGCGGTCGGGAAGTACTGTCAGTGATCAAAGGCTGAAAGAACGACGAGCTGGGAAACAAATTGCCCAGCTCGGCGAACAAGCGAAGCAATCATGCCCCCCACTCAAGGTGCCTAGCGACAACGTCGCTAATGATCCGAGGATGGTGCCCGGTTATAGCAATCTTGCCGATTACTTGCCCGACGATGTACATTATGAACCCATGGAGGTGCGGATACAAAGATACGAGTACGGGAAGCCTCTCGTTAAAGATGAAAGATCTCTATCAACGATGATGCGAAGATTGCATGATTGGTACCTGAAAATCTGCAGAGACTCTGGGGGGAGGAGTACTTTGTATGCGAGAGTTAAACCGGAGCATGACCTCGTTGGAATTGATCTGTTGCCTGTTCCATTTGAGGAGTTCTATCAGTTTTTCAATCAATTGGCCCTCGATAAAACAACGGTCGCCTGCTACTGTTTGTAAGTAGTACTACTTCTGTCATTAAGTTTCTCTATATAGCTTAGCTCTTTCATTGCATGTATTTATAATCATCCTCACTATATTATGCAGATTGAAGATCGCCGAATTGAAGAAAAGACAAGTCGGTGATATTGGGTTCATTAACACATATCTCATAGATGCAACTGAGGTTAAACTTCATGCCACAGCTACCGAGGCCAACTTGCTACGATCGTTCGTAATAAATCAAAACAAAGATATAATACTCTTTCCTTACAACTTCAGGTGAGTGTTACTGTCTTGTGCGTATTCGGTTTCCCTTATATATTAGTCAAGGTTATAGTAATGTAATTGATGAGTTATGCATGTGTGTGCAGTTACCACTATATTCTCCTAGAGATTAAACTTGAGCAGGGAGTAGTAACCGTCTTGGACTCTAAACGAAAAGATCCCAAGGAGTATGCGGACATGACTGAAATCCTCAAGAAGTAAGTTAAATCGATCATTATCCACCATATCAGGAACTTTGTTCATTTCCTGATATCAAGTAATTGTTTTCTTTGTCCGGCAGGGTTTGGAGAAAATTCACCAAAACAGTTCCGGGACTGCCGAAGGAGCTGGAATTTAGACACCCGAAAGTAAGTACTATAGTAGAATGTTCCGCGCATCTACTAGTGATTTAAGCGCTAGTTTCATCAATACCATTTAGCATTCTTGCTTATCAGTTTGATTGACCTCTATTTCTTGTAAAGTGGTTGTGGCAGGAACAAGGGAATGATTTCTGTGGATACTACATCTGCGAGTCCATCCGCCACATGACCTGTGAGCGGGGCGGGTACTCTAACGAACAATATGAAGTACGTAAATAACAACATTCACAATTTTATTTTATTACCATCATTTGTGTTGAGTTTCATTCATT
>NC_041388.1:35657051-35661699 GCF_002162155.2 Triticum dicoccoides
AAAAAAAACAAAAACCCCAGCCACAGAAGTGCTGACGCGTGGATGCCTATTGGTCCCGGTTGGTGCCACCAACCGGGACCAAAGGGTCTCCTGACTGGGCTCTGCGCACTGCCCACGTGGAGGGCCTTTAGTCCCGGTTCTGGATTGAACCGGGACTAAAGGGGGGAGGTATTAGTACCGACACTTTAGTCCCGGTTCCGGAACCGGGACTAAAGGCCGTTACGAACCGGGACTATAGGCCCTTTTTCTACCAGTGTTGGAAGAGACTCAATAATATGCAGGGACGGATATTCTTGGTCTCAAGCAAACTACACAGTTCTACAGAACTCTACCTTGGTGACCCCGTATGTCGATGAACACAAGAACAGTCTGTGCTCCAAACACCCGGAGCAGTGCGACGACTGGATTACATGTGAACACATCAGGACTTTCAGCAGTTGGTTGGAAACACGTCTCAGAGGTGACAACACTGTTTGTTATGAGTTGTACTTGTTGTCCAGGGGACCATCTTTGACTGTATTGACTTATAAAGGATACGAGATAAATGGGAATACATTTTACATGATCGCCCAAAATCAAAAGAGCACCAACCAAAACAGCGGTGTCCGCTTTGATACAGCAACCGAGAGCGGAAAGGACACATATTATGGTTACATAGTGGACACATGGGAACTTGACTACGGACCTGATTTTAAGGTCCCTTTGTTTAAGTGCAAATGGGTCAATCTGTTAGGCGGCGGGGTACAGGTAGACCCACAGTACGGAATGACAACAGTGGATCTGAAAAATCTTGGGTACACTGACGAACCGTTCGTCCTAGCCAATGATGTGGCACAGGTTATCTATGTGAAGGACATGTCTACCAAACCGAGAAAAAGAAAAGATAAGGAAGCGAATACATCATACGATGAGCCAAAGCGCCACATAGTTCTTTCAGGAAAAAGGGACATCCTAGGAGTGGACGGCAAGACAGACATGTCTGAAGATTATGAAAAGTTTCATGAAATTCCTCCCTTCAATGTCAAGGCTGATCCAAGCATCCTGATAAACAATGAAGATTATCCATGGTTACGGCGCAATAAGCAAATGACACAAGCGAAGAAAAAGTGAAGACTTTCTCCCGCAACTATTATGATGATACCATGCCAACTTTGTAACACACGAACATGCTACCATTGTCCGTTTTGTACATGCACATGCTATGTGGGTGAAATTATGATACCATGCCAACTTTCAACATTTTCAGAGTTCATTTGAAATGCTTTCATGTCTTATGGTTCGGCCCTTGTAATACCATGACCATTAGTCCCTGGCCCATGCCAACTTTCAACTTTCAACTTTCTAAAACTAACGGCACTAACAGAAAGTTTATAATTTTGCACCTCGCCCCTGGCCCATGACCATTAGTCCCGGTTTGTGCCACAAACCGGGACTAAAGGGTTGGTCCTCGTTGCGGGCAGAGTTTAGTCCCACCTCGCCAACCGAAGGGGGCTCACACCGGTTTATAAGCCCTTCCCTCTCTGCCTTGTTGAGCTCCTCTCAAAGTGAAAATAGTTGCCCTAATAGAGAAAAGTTTAACCTAAATTCATAGTGAATTTCTTTGAAATTCATAGAAATTTACTAGCAATTTAGGTTGATTTTTCTCTATAAGCGCATCTATTCTCATTTTTTAGTAAGTTAATCACAAACTTAAGATTCAAACAATTTTCAAAGAATTTAAATTTGAAAACTAATGGCACTAACAAAAAGTTTATTTTTTTTCTAAAACTAATGGCACTAACAGAAAGTTTGTAATTTTGCTAACCTAAAAGCAAACAGAATTAAAAATTAAAGCAAAAAACAAAAGAAAATAAATAATGTAGAAAATAAAACAAAAAACTGCAAAAAATGAAAATAACAACAACAAGTATTTTGTTGTAAGTAGAAACAAAATAAAATAAATAAAGCAACAAAGAAAACAAAAAAACAACAAAAACAAAAAAAGTGTTTTCAAATTTGAAAACTAATGGCACTAATAGAAAGTTTATAATTTTCTAAAACTAAAAGCAAAAAGAATTAAAAAATAAAGCAAAAAACAAAAGAAAATAAATAATGCAGAAAACAAAACAAAAAAACTGGGGAAAAAAATTAAATATAGCAACAATAAGTATTTTGTTGTAAGTGGAAACAAAAAAAAAACAAAAAAAACCCTACCATGGGCCAGGATTCAGGCCCGCAGGAGGCCCAGTAGGCCCACAGGCACACATTGCATGGTTAGGCCCGAAAGCCTGCTTTAGAGAGGAGCTCCAGAGGGAAGGCGCACCGCACCTTATAAACAGATGCGACTCCCTCTCAACTAGCGAGGTGGGACTAAACATTTGGGCACGGGGCAGCACAAGGCCTTTGGTCCCGGTTGGTGGCACCAACCGGGACTAATGGGGGGCATTGGTCACGGTTGGTGCCACCAACCGGGACCAATGCGCCGTCTATATAAGCAAGACTTGTGAAAAATTTCGTTCAGTTCTTCGATCGCGCCCCGACGCCGCCGCCAGGTTGCCCCTCTGCGCCTCGCCGTCACCGTCGTCGCCCTGCCTCCGACGCCGTCCCGCGCCGCCCCGACGCCGTCGCCACCCCGCGCCGCCCCGACGCCGTCGCCGCGCTCCACCCCGCGCCGTCGCGGTCTCTCCGCGCCGCCCTGACGCCGTCGCCTCCCCGCGTCACACCCCGACGCCGTCGCCGCCCCACCTCTGCCTCACCGTCGCCTCTGCCTCGCCACGCCCCAGCTGCCCCGCGCCGCCGTCGCCTCTGCCTCGCTGTGGTCTGGGCCGGCACCGCCCCCCTCTTCCCCCTTTTTTTGCAAACACATATATGTTTTTTTCCTGCAGATTATATGTATATGTATGAGTATATGTATGAGTATATGATGATGTATGAGTATATGTATGTGCTGAAAAGATAGATTTTTAGAAAAAATACTATTTTTTCTGTTGATGATATGATGATGTTTTTTTTTCATATATGCATTTTTCATATATGTATTAATTTTTTAAGTTGTTAGTAGATATCGATTTTAGGTTAGTGCATTTTATCACTGATTTTAGGTTAGTTGATCGATTTAGTGCATTTTATGTTTGTTGCATTTTAGGTTAGTGCATTTGGTAAGTGATATTTAGAAAGGAAGGAAAAGAAGGATAGGAAAGAAGAAAATAAGAAGAGGAAAGAAAGAACAAGAGGAGAGGAAGAAAAGGAGAAATAAATAAGAAGAAGAAAAAAGAAGAAAAAGAAGAGGAGAAGAAGAAAGGAATAGTGGAGAAGAAGAGACTCTTCTTCTCCACTATTCCTTTCTTCTTCTCCTCTTTTTTTTCTTCTTTTTTTCTTTGATCTTCTCCTCTAGCTATTCCTTTCTTCGAGGGTTCTATAGGGTCGAGGGATCGAGGGTTCCAGGGTCGTCTAGGGGTCGAGGGTTCCAGGGTCATCGAGGGTTCGAGGGGTCGAGGATCGCCGAGGGGTCGAGAGAGGTTTCATAGTGTCAAAGTATTGAAAAAATCCATGGCTTCATCATTAGCCGGAAGTAACCAGGGCATGACGAAGTCCTCCAAAGTTATTTTGGAATGGTGTCCCGGATAGGATAATTTGCCTTTTTGTACGAATTTCAGCAAAGGCCTTCCAAATAACGATATTTGGAAGGTTCTTGCTGAACTTTGTACCAAAAAGCAAATTATCTTATCTGGGACTCACTTCCAAAATAACTTTGTAGAGCTTCGTACCATCATGCACCTGTTACTTTCGCCTAATGACGAAGACATGGTTTTGTTGAATCCTTTGACACTAGGAAACCTCCCGACCCCTCGGCGATCCTCTCGAACATGAGAGGAAGAAGAGGATAAAAAAAGAAGAGGAAGACGAAAAAAGAGAGGAGAAGAAAGAATAGAGAAGTTCTTCGAGGGTCGTCGAGCAGTAGAGGAGAAACCCTAAATAGAAAGTATCATCGGTGTGAGATACATGTACCGTCGGTGTCGGACACTACATCCACGTCCCACAAGTGGCGCGGGCTTCGACGCCCACGTCACTTGTGGGACGTGGATGTAGTGTCCGACACCGACGGCCACATGTATCTCACACCCACGATACTTGCTATTTAGGGTTTCCTCTACCGTTCGGCGATCCTGACCCTCGACGAAACTCGTTTCCGATAAAATAAAGAGGAAGAAGAAGAAAAAAAAGAGAAGAAGAGAAGAAGAAGAAAAAAAAGAGGAGAAGAATTCTTCTCCTCTTTTTTTTCTTCTTCTTCTCTTCTTCTCTTTTTTTTCTTCTTCTTCCTCTTTATTTTATCAGGAACGAGGGTCATCGAGGGTCGCCGAGCGGTAGAGGAGAAACCCTAAATAGAAAGTATCGTTGGTGTGAAAAAAAAGAGGAGAAGAAAGAATAAAGGAGTAAGAACTCCTCTATTCTTTCTTCTCCTCTTTTTTTTCTTCTTCTTCCTCTTTTTTTTATCGGGAACGAGGGTCGTCGAGGGTCACCGAGTGATAGAGGAAACCCTAAATAGCAAGTATCGTGGGTGTGAGATACATGTGGCCGTCGGTGTTGGACACTACATCCATGTCCCACAAGAGACGTGGGCGTTGAAGCCCGCGCCACTTGTGGGACTTGGATGTAGTGTCCGACACTG
>NC_041388.1:35662054-35780994 GCF_002162155.2 Triticum dicoccoides
CGTCCCACAAGTGGCGCGGGCTTCGACGCCCACGTCACTTGTGGGACGTGGATGTAGTGTCCGACACCGACGGCCACATGTATCTCACACCCACGATACTTGCTATTTAGGGTTTCCTCTATCGCTCGGTGACCCTCGACGACCCTCGTTCCCGATAAAAAAAGAGGAAGAAGAAGAAAAAAAAGAGGAGAAGAAAGAATAGAGGAGTCTCCTCTATTCTTTCTTCTCCTCTTTTTTTCTTCTTCCTCTTCTTTTTTTATCCTTGAAACGTTGTCGAGGCCACCCCAAACCCTAGAGAAGCAGCGTCGAGGCCACCCCAAACCCTAGAGAAGCAGCGTCGAGGCCACTAATTAATATTAGTTCTACGTTTTCGCCACTAATATATCCATCTGTCATGTTTGAATAATAATTGCCATGTTGTCAATATTTGTAGAAACTATGGACACCGCCCGAGACGAAGTACAAGAAGAGTTGTTGGGGGACATAATCGCACGAGAAAGTGATGCCATCTGCTCGTTGTTTCTCAACGACACCGATGGTCTGGAAGCAGCAGGCTATGATTATGATGGCTCCGGTGACCTAATGCCGGTGCAAGAAGGAGACCGTGAGGACGGCTCCGGTGACCCAATGTCGGTGCAAGAAGGAGACCGTGATGACGTCTCCGGTGACCGAACCGAGTCCGGCCAGGTATATATATTAGTTAAGCTTCCGCTGACTAGCTAATTGATGTATTCATTGTTTTGGTATGTACACATATTAATTAAGTCTGTGTTCTTTTTTCTAGCCCTCTGAATCGAGCACAACTTCGGTAAAGAGACGAGGCCCGAAGAAAAAGTTGAGCTCGGATGAAAAGTTTGAGATCATAGCAATCGCTTCCGACGGCCAACCGATTGAACCCCTCCGGACAAAGAGCGCATTTGTTGCTCAGTGTGGGGTTTTGGTTAGGGACAAGATCCCGATCAGCATCTAGCAATGGTTTAAGCCGGCTACAAAAGACCCTAAGGTGTCTTATGTCAATGATATGTAGAAAAATGATCTTTGGACTGAGCTGAAGTCAAATTTCACCCTACCGCCAGAGGATAATCCAGAGAAGCCAGTTAAAGAGCAATTAATCAAGTCTTTTGCTCTTAAGAGGATGGCAGAACTATTCAGGAGGTGGAAGAAAGAGCTGAATAAGTTTGTCGAAAATAATGAGACACCAGAATTCAAGGGCAGATATGAGAAGATCAGAGATCACTGGTCCGCATTTGTGGCCCACTAGACATAGGAAAAGAGTAAGAAGATGTCGGCGACAAACAAGCAAAATGCTGTGAAGAAGAAGCATCACCATCGCACGGGGTCAGGTGGCTACCTCGTAGCCCGGCCTAAGTGGGCCAAGACTGAAAATGATCTGGTTGATAAAGGGATCGAATCAGAGACAATTAACTGGCCAGACCGTTGCCATACTTGGTTCTTCGGGGCTGGCGGAACCTTGGACCCTGTAACAGGGAAGTGCATTTGGACGAACGATCAAATGGACATACCAGTCAGGAAGCTTCAGCAGTATATCAAAGCAGCGCAGTAAGGGACGTTATTTCCAGACAGAGAGAACAACGAGCTCACAATGGCCCTCGGGAATCCTGAGCACCCTGGACGGACACGAGGCACACTAGGCTCCATTCCGTGGAAGGTTGGGTTTCTGGACACAGGCGGTTACAAATCCCATGAGAGGAGGAAAAAAGTGCAGCAGACCCAAATGCAGGCGCTGCAAGCAAGGGTACAAGTGATAGAGGAACGAGAAGCAAATCACAGCAAACGTACTGTCGAAGCTTCCCCCGAATCTACCCCGCCATCTCAGCGGAGAAGCAGCGTGGCTTCCACTGAGCTGCTTCAGCCGGAGCATGCCTTGACGGCTCCTGCCAGCTATCCCGTGGATGCTATCACGGAGTCCCAAAATTGCCACCTTATGACGCAATGGATGAATTTGAAGGTCAAGGCGGCTGTTGGCTCTGTTTATCCTACTGAAGCCGGTGCAACTTTTCACTGCTGGCCGATTCCAGAAGGATATGCTAGGATGATGGTGGATGAAATAACGGAGGGATTTGAGGACCTCCAGCTGGACCACCCTACCGGTGAAGGGGAGACTAGGCTAGGGTCTGCTCTGAAGACTCCATGCCTATGGCAGAAGGAGCTCATCAACCTTTCGAACTGGACACCTCCGCCTCCTCCTCCTCCTCCGGCAAGTTAGGGCACTCCGCCTCCTCCACCGCCCCCCCCCTCCGGCGAGTCAGGGCACTCCGCCTCCTCCAACGCTTCCTCCTCCGGCGAGTGATGATCAGGGCACTCGACCGGCTCCTTCTCCAGCGCGTGGCGGCACTCCGCCTCCTTCTTTGCCTGCGCCGACGCGCCCGAGCAGCCAGCCTCCTCCTTCTTCTCCTCGTCAGCAAGGGCGGAAGAGACCTGCTGCCACTCCGGCTGCTCCAGCGCGTCGTAGTCTTTCTCCTCCGCCTCGTAAGCAAGTAAAGAAGACAACTGCTCCCTCTGCTCGGCCGGCGTCTAGCAGTACAGCCAGAGGCGGGAGGACATACAGATTCGGTCCTTCTCTGAAGACTCCAGAGAAGTTACCATACGAGAGGACCCCGGAGGAGAACGCCGAGATCGCATGAACCGAAGTGGATGACTGGTTTCAAGGGTTGAAAGCAAAGAGACAACCACTTCTGGAGGAGAAGGTAGATCCGGTGAAAGCGAAGCGCACTCTGGTTGCCCTGACAAAACCACCCAAGTCTCCGCCGAAAGGAAACTATGAGCGCATTATTGGAAAGGAATTTGTCGAAGCGGAGCGGTCGGGAAGTACTGTCAGTGATCAAAGGCTGAAAGAACGACGAGCTGGGAAACAAATTGCCCAGCTCGGCGAACAAGCGAAGCAATCATGCCCCCCACTCAAGGTGCCTAGCGACAACGTCGCTAATGATCCGAGGATGGTGCCCGGTTATAGCAATCTTGCCAATTACTTGCCCGACGATGTACATTATGAACCCATGGAGGTGCGGATACAAAGATACGAGTACGGGAAGCCTCTCGTTAAAGATGAAAGATCTCTATCAACGATGATGCGAAGATTGCATGATTGGTACCTGAAAATCTGCAGAGACTCTGGGGGGAGGAGTACTTTGTATGCGAGAGTTAAACCGGAGCATGACCTCGTTGGAATTGATCTGTTGCCTGTTCCATTTGAGGAGTTCTATCAGTTTTTCAATCAATTGGCCCTCGATAAAACAACGGTCGCCTGCTACTGTCTGTAAGTAGTACTACTCCTGTCATTAAGTCTCTCCATATAGCTCAGCTCTTTCATTGCATGTATTTATAATCATCCTCACTATATTATGCAGATTGAAGATCGCCGAATTGAAGAAAAGACAAGTCGGTGATATTGGGTTCATTAACACATATCTCATAGATGCAACTCAGGTTAAACTTCATGCCGCAGCTACCGAGGCCAACTTGCTACGATCGTTCGTAATAAATCAAAACGAAGATATAATACTCTTTTCTTACAACTTCAGGTGAGTGTTACTGTCTTGTGCGTATTCGGTTTCCCTTATATATTAGTCAAGGTTATAGTAATGTAATTGATGAGTTATGCATGTGTGTGCAGTTACCACTATATTCTCCTAGAGATTAAACTTGAGCAGGGAGTAGTAACCGTCTTGGACTCTAAACGAAAAGATCCCAAGGAGTATGCGGACATGACTGAAATCCTCAAGAAGTAAGTTAAATCGATCATTATCCACCATATCAGGAACTTTGTTCATTTCCTGATATCAAGTAATTGTTTTCTTTGTCCGGCAGGGTTTGGAGAAAATTCACCAGAAAAGCTCCGGGACTGCCGAAGGAGCTG
The DNA here is from genome assembly GCF_002162155.2 of Triticum dicoccoides. Classification (NCBI taxonomy): domain Eukaryota; kingdom Viridiplantae; phylum Streptophyta; class Magnoliopsida; order Poales; family Poaceae; genus Triticum; species Triticum dicoccoides. Next base: position 35,665,932 of record NC_041388.1, read on the forward strand.
CAATTTAGACACCCGAAAGTAAGTACTATAGTAGAATGTTCCGCGCATCTACTAGTGATTCAAGCGCTAGTTTCATCAATACCATTTGGCATTCTTGCTTATCAGTTTGATTGACCTCTATTTCTTGTAAAGTGGTTATGGCAGGAACAAGAGAATGATTTCTGTGGATACTACATTTGCGAGTCCATCCGCCACACGACCTGTGAGAGCGGGGCTACACTGACGAACAGTATGAAGTACGTAAATAACAACATCCACAATTTTATTTTATTACCATCATTTGTGTTGAGTTTTATTCATTCATATATATATATATATGTATTGACCCCCTTCTTTAAATTAGATGTTTCGAAAGCGGGATGAACTCCTAGCACCAGCTCGCATGCGAGCAATTCAAGAGGAATTGGCGGCATTCTTTCTTGACCACGTGATCGCTGAAGACGGAGAATACTATGTGGACCCTGAGTCCGTATGATTATATTTGTAAGAGATAATTATTGTATATATGTAGCCGGTAGTGTCGGATAGATATACGAGAACTTGTTGTTCGACCAATCTCTCAGAGAAGGAGAGGTGGTCGATATCACTTCTCTCTGTATGCATATATGTTCATGACGATCTTCTGTTTCCTTCGTTTGCTTACTAGCTAGCTAGCGTGTCTAGTCCTCTCTATACGTATGTATAGTACGTTGCGTCGACCAAGCACGGACATAAGAGAGGACACTTCTCTCTATGAATTATAGATAGCTAACACAATATATGAAACACCTAAATTAACCCCCAAAACCCCCAACCCCCCCTCTTTCAAAAAAAAAAACAAAAACCCCAGCCACAGAAATGCTGACGCATGGATGCCTATTGGTCCCGGTTGGTGTCACCAAACGGGACAAAAGGGTCTCCTGCCTGGGCTCCGCGCACAGGCCACGTGGAGGCCCATCTGTCCCGGTTCTGGATTGAACCGGGACTAAAGGGACAGGGCATTAGTACCGACCCTTTAGTCCCGATTCCAGAACCGGTACAAAAGGCCCTTACGAACCGGGACAACAGGCTCTTTTTCTACCAGTGATACTTTTTGAGTAGATGACAAGGGTCAAGATGACCATGCAGACCTTTAGGGCCTCACTATCCATTCTCGAGAAAGATAAATAATCTCATGAATGGTCTCACGAAAAAACAAATTGATTATGCGTCACGTAGTAATACGAAGTGTAACTCAATGTTGAGGTTTTATCCACTAACAACATCAAAGCATAAAAGAAATGTAATAATATCAAACTTTTCAGCCAAAATGTCGTAGAAGCTAGGTGGTCAGAATGTTCGATGAGCCACACCCGTCGTTAGCAAGAAATGACCACACTAATTGAAAAATAATGACCGCGAAGCTAATTAAAATGAGCTAGCTAGCTTTTCACTGCAATAATGTATGCATGTGCGTGTTGAGCTTCACCCACAATCCTATACATTTGCGAAGAAACTAGCTAGGCATCCCACTGCATTGCCGAAGATGGTATAGTATACACGCTCTCCTCCCCCGGACGAAGCTTCCCCGTGGTTTCTGCGGCGAATAATCCTAGCTCAGTCTGGGCCGCGCTCTGCCCGACACGTCACTTCGCTCGGCTCTCCCTCGGTTACAAACCCTCGACCTCGAGCACGACGCCTTCCTCGCGCTCGTGGTCACCATCGTCGGCCACTGCTTGAGTGCTTGTACGCCGCCGACGTCCACCTCAACCTCGCCGCCGGCCCAGGAGACCTCTTCTGCTGGATCTTCTGCACCATCGGCATCCTCGTCTGCGCCGCAGGCGACATCATCAGCTTGCTGGCCCTCCTCGTGGGAGGTGAGGAGCAGGACTGAGAAGCAGGGCAAGCAGTCTACGTACACTACGTAACCGATTAGTTCAGCTCATGAGGTACTCATGGCCGACTGATGAAGTGATAAGTACTACATAGACGTAGTTCAAAGGAAAACTTAATGTAGAGTTTTGTATATAAGGTCCACTTAATGTGCCAGTGTAATGATAGTTGGATATATAGGTCCACTTACTAGTCAGTATGTCTGTGCTCTTGGGCATCATTCTGATCAGCCTAACTAAAACTCTTTTGTATTAGTTCCCCTCTTTTGGGTTTTTGACTCATGAACTTACATTTGTTAAATTCCAGCGTATGACAAAATTTTTGTCAGGGTAGCTGCGCTAAGTTTCAGAATTTTATCAGTAGTTCATGCCAGGATGCTGCGACGATTTTATCAGTGGTTTGCCTCCTAGAATTGTGTCTCGTCAAGCAGTTTTCGAGGGTTGGGCAAAGTTTCAGCTTGATAGGCTGTTTCCTAGTGGCTTAATTGTGTCGGATCAAGCAGTCTTCCACAGTTGTGCAAATGCAACTTGCAGTTAGTCAGGTACTGTAACCTGCTGCACCGATAATCTTTTAGAGACAAGGAAAGGAACATGTTCACATGCCCTGCTTTGCATTTTGGCCAGCAATGTTGCTTCTATACCATCTTTACAACCACAATTCTGCTGCATATGCCCTTCCCAAGGTCATTAACTTGTGAATCACAGACATATCTTATCCCACATATGAGTAATGTTGTATTCAAGCTCTGAATTTCAAACTTTCACCGATGAACATGCAACACATGCAGCCAAAATGTGATAGGAGAGAGAAGAGAATGGGTCCATGCAGAATTCTTTGTCCAACACATGCATGGAGAATCTTTTTATCTCCACCCATTTGTCCCATGTGCATTGAGTTCTAGAGATTTCGAAAGAGAGAAGAAAGAGAGAGAGAGTTGCATGTACTGTCACATCAGATACACAATCACTACTAGTCCTAGCGCAGGAGATTAAGATTTGATAGCTCGCGCCAGTTGCTAATTTTCCATCGGTGCACACATCCACATGGAACTGAGCACATAATGGATGGCCACGATAGCAGGTACCACGTAGGACGAGCTATAAAAACCGCACTCAAATATTTGTCTTTCTAGAGATTTCAACAAGTGACTATATACGGAGCAAAATGAGTGAATCCATAGTTTAAAATATGTCTATATACATCCGTATGTGGTAGTCCATTTGGAATCTCTAAAAAGACAAATATTTAGGAACGGAGAGAGTATTACCGAACTAAAACCACGTCAAGTATTTCCGAACCGAGGGTGTAGTTTTTTAAAGTTAGTTGCTGGGCTAAGGTAGTTTCCTAGTTGAAAAACGCAAATGCAACTAGTTTCCCAACTTACTTGCGGATCAAGCAGTTTTCTAGAGTTGAGCAAATGCTATTTAAAGTTAGTCAACCCGCAATATTTTTTTTTAAGTTAGTTAGGTTCTGTAAAATTGTGCACTGATGAACTTGTCATGATGCATGGTCTTTAGCCTGTGTTTTCTTACATAAGGAAAGAAACAGTAGGGGAAATTGTGGGGATTATATGCAACGAGATGTTTGCTGGCCATGCTCTCTGACTACTATACGCATGTCACTGCACTGCTCTATCTTTGCCAAGAACGAGAGGTGGGGCTCCAAAGACCCGTCAAAAGCAGAAAAAGGTTGATGATGCCTGCTCACAATGACCTATACGTACATCTTCAGCGTCTATCCTTTCTTTCTGGTCTGCTCAACAAACCAAACCTATGCAAAGCAATGAGTCACACCGTACCTGCTGAAGCTTGGCAGCTAGTGTGCTTTACGATGCAGAGGCAGGGGATTTTCCCAACTGTGATGGTCAGTTGGTCACCATTTATCCGTTTTGAACACCTGGAAGATCAATCGATCAAAAATCCAAGTTCAGAGGTCTCAACACTTGAAAAATCTTGGAATAAAACAAAAAATATCAAGATCCTAGCTTTTTTTAGGGGTAAAGCCAAGTTTATTCATCCGCAAAGTCCACATGGTGTGGGATACATCTCTGGTCATGGGATACACCAAACCAAACGTGGCGACCCGGACCCCTAGAAAGCGAAAACTTGGCTAAGCTATGTGCTTCATAATTAGCAGCACGACTCTCAAAAGAAAAGGTACAACGAAAAGTAGATGCCCTAAGATTTATTTCGGTGACTATTGCGCCATAAGTCCCAAGTGCATTCTTGTTGATATCCGATACCACTTGCAGACAATCCGATGAAACCACAAAATTCTGGATGCCCAAATCCTGTGCTAGTGCGAGAGCTTCCCGGCAAGCTATAGCTTCTAGAGTCGCGGGGTCAACAACTCCTTCGACCACTAGCGCCGAGCTGCCCATATAGTTACCTCCATCGTCTCTACACACTGCCACTGCCGAGCCTCCTTTTCTGGTTACCACTCCTGCATCAACATGTATTTTGCAGAACCCCACTGGTGGCTTCTTCGGTCGTCGCTGAATCTGGCGTGGGAGTGTTGCGCTTGCAGCCGGTCCTTTCTCCTTATTTCTGACAATATCCAGGTCTGCAATAAATCTTCCTATAAAGCCGTGTGTTGCTTGGGGGCTTTGGAAAATAAATTCATGAATGGACTTCCTCCGTGAGTGCCAAATAGACCAAAGCGTCACTGCCATAAGGATAAACTGGTCATGTGAAAGCTTCTGCATAAGTGTAAACAGCCACTGTTTTGCATTTGGTTCAGTATTCTCTATGATTTTATGTGTGGTCTCTTGATCTATCAGTGCCCATACACTCCTCGACGTTGTGCATTCAAGCAAAGAATGAAGCCATGAGTCATGTGCTCCACACAACCCGCACTGGTCTGAGTCAGCCATGTGGCGATGTGCTCTTATGTCATTAGTTGGTAATGAGTGTTTCGAGAGCCTCCACAAGAACATTCTGATTTTCCCCGGGACTTGTGTCTTCCAAAGCAATTTCCACGCTTCCCCTCCGCATCTGAGCTAGATGGGCCTGCGGTCCCCTTCCAGCCATGCCTCCATTTCGCTGCTTAGTGGCAACAAGCATATTATATGCAGACTTTATAGAAAAAGAACCGTGTTTCTCAAAGTGCCACGCCCAAAAATCCGGTATATTTCTAGTGCACAACGGAATTCCGAGTATGGTCTGGACATATATTGGTATGAAGGTAGCTTGAAGGAGTTAAATATTCCATGAAGCTGTTGTATTGTTAATGAGATCGGACACTTTAGTGGGAGGATTTGGAACAATACTTCGGTATGGTCTGAACATTCCTTCTCTCGGTAACCAATTCTGTGACCAAATGTCAGTAGCAGCGCCATTGCCAATACGCTTTATGAGACCTTGCTTTAAAGTATCCCTGCTTTCGACTATGGTGCGTTATACCTGGCTCGGGTGACTTCCAAGCTCGGCCTCAAGGATGTTAGAGTTTGGGTAGTAAATGCTCTTCAAAACACGTGCACTCATGGACTCCGGGCTCTGTAGCAATCTCTATGCTTGCCTAGCCAGCATTGCTAGGTTGAATAATTCGAAATCTTTGATACCCAACCCCCCCATATTCTTGGGTTGTGTCATAGTTTTCCATGAGACCCAATGAGGCTTATGTTTTCCTTCCTTGCTCCCCCACCAGAACTTTCTGATTAGCATATTTAGGTGTTCACACAATCCTCTGGGCAGCTTGAAATAAGACATGGAGAAAACAGGTACAGCCTGGGCAACAGACTTGACCAACACCTCCTTTCCAGCCGTGGACATATTGCGCTCAATCCAACCTTGAACCTTATTCTAGAGTCGATCTTTTAGATATTTAAATGAACCATTCTTTGAGCTGCCAATATCAGAAGGCATTCCCAAATACTTTTCATTGAGGGTTTCATTAGGGACATGAAGGATCGTTTTAATATCTTGTCTGACCGATTCTGGTACCCCTTTGCTGAAATAAATTGATGATTTATCATGATTAAACCGTTGCCCGGTTGCCCGGCAGTATGTGTCCAGAACATGGTGCACCTCATTAGCTCCCATACTATTTGCCTTCAAAAACAGCAGGCTGTCATCAGCGAATAGGAGATGGCTCACTGGTGGCGCCGAAGGAGCAACCTGTAGACCATTCAAGTTGGATGACTCATTTTTGGATTTCGAAAGGCACGAAAGGTCCTCTGCTGCTATCAAGAACAAGTATGAGGATATCGGGTCCCCTTGTCTGATTCCACATGAAGGTTTAAATTGTTGTAGTCTCTTCCCATTGAACCAGACAGAGAAATTTACCGTAGTAACCAGGCTCATCACAATATCTACCCATCTGGTATTGAAACCCAGTTTAAGCATAATGGCTCTGAGGTATGGCCACTCCGCCCTATCATAAGCTTTCATCATGTCAAGTTTGAGGGCACATGACTGATTCTTCTTGGCCTTGTTCTGCTTCATAAAGTGCATGCACTTGTAAGCTGTTATAATATTATCAGTGATCAATCTGCCTGGCACAAAAGCTGACTGCTCCTCTTGGAAGCTAATTAGTAGTACCTCACATGCAAGCTCAACAAAAAAAGTCAGTGTTTTAAATAGTGGGCTATGCTAAATAGCGGTGGACCTCCAAATCAGCTATAGCGAGCTATTTTGTACATGAGACTATTTAGCGGCACCCTGTTGAAAAGGCTATAGCGGGCTACAGCATGGCTATAGCCGGCTATTTAAAACTATGAACAAAAACCTAACATACTCACAACTCACTGAACGTCTATTACTATAGCCAATAAAATTTGTGTAGCAGCAGCTAAGGTTCTAGGAATGTACGACATAACTAGATCATCAACATAAATTTAATCGGCAAAGTAAACTTTCTTGCGCCATAATTTGGATGGGAATCCATAGCACATCAGGTACTGGATATGGTTTAGAATTGATCAAGATGAATTTAGGCATAGAAAATAAATTGAAGATTGGCCATAAAGAGGAATATGGCCTAACAAACACTTGATTTCTCACAAAGTTGCAGGTGGAAGAAGAAGGAGAAACACAATATATATTTTTGGTTTGAAACACGGACAAAATTTTACCCAAAAGACACATGACATCTTGGAGCATGCTACCTCCTTTCACAAAGAATGGTTTGATCCGACTGAAGGTTTAGCTTGTAAACTTAGGGAGGATATCTACAACAATTATGAGGAATTAAGTTGTAAATGTTGAACATGTGTACATGTATGTAGGTCTGGGTTTTGTATGCCGCACCAGTAGTGTCTCTCTCCTCCTGTATGTACGTGTATCTTGGGAGCAAGACACCGGTCGCACCCCTTATACCTATATATATATGTGCCTAGTGTATGATCAATAATTATCGATGCACCAAACCATTCGTTACATGGTATCAGAGCAAATCGATCCTTTCCCGCTTCCGCCTAACCCTAGCCGCCGCCACCCCACGCCGCCACCACCTCTCCCGCTACTCTCGCTAACCCCGATCCCGATCTCTCGCTAGCCCCCGATCCCGATCGCCGCCAGCCCCGCCCATCACCCGACCCGCCGCCTGATACCGTGACCCGCCAGATGCCAGTCCCCCTTGCCGCAATGCCTTGCTGCCTCGCTCACTACCCTGGCCCCGCTGCGCATCGCCTCGCTCCCTGGATCGCACCGCTCCCCGCTGCGCATCGCTTCGCTACCCCACTGCATCGCGCCGCTCGAGTTCGCTCGCTACCCTGTTGACCCGATGCGCATCGCCTTACTGCATCACGCCGCTCGCATTACCCGCACCGCTGCTTGCTTGCATTACCATGTCGCACCACCGCCGCGCGGCCATGTCTTCCTCTGCCTCCTCCTTCTCCAACCCCTTCGCCGGGCCGGACCCCGCTGACATCCGCGACATCAACATCCACGACCGCGTCCCCGTTGTCCTCGATGCCACCGACGCCACGTACTTCGCTTGGAAGACGTACTTCTCGCTGCTCTTCCGCGAGAACAACCTTGTGGATCACGTTGACGGCTCTGTCGATTCCCGCGCCATGGTGGGCGACTCCGAGTGGACCGCGATCAACGCCACGCTCATCCGGTGGTTCTTCACCGCCATCTCGAAGGACCTGTTTCACACGGCCGTGAACGATGGTGATGACGCCCGCGCCGTGTGGGTCAAGCTCAACGGCCTCTTCACCGACAACAAGCTTCAGCGCCGCATTTTTTTGCAGCAGGAATTTTTTGACTATCATCACGATGATCAGTCTATCAATGACTACTGCCGCCGCTTGAAGACGTTGGCGGATAAGCTTCGTGACATTGGCGCCAAGGTTGATGACGACCTCCTCCTCAGCACGCTCACCGCCGAGCTGACTTTACTGAAAGAGAGAAGAAAGAGAGAGAGAGTTGCATGTAAAGTTTATGAGAGAAAGATGCGCTGCATGCAAAAAAGAGAGAGATGTCTGCACTAGTGCATCTCAGTCTGACAAGAGATGGGCAAAAAGAACGTCACATCAGATACACAATCACTACTAGTCCTAGCGCAGGAGATTAAGATTTGATAGCTGGCGCCAGTTGCTAATTTTCCATCGGTGCACACATCCACATGGAACTGAGCACATAATGGATGGCTACGATAGCAGGTACCACGTAGGACGAGCTATAAAAACCGCATTCAAATATTTGTTTTTCTAGAGATTTCAACAAGTGACTATATACAGAGCAAAATGAGTGAATCCACACTCTAAAATATGTCTATATACATCCGTATGTGGTAGTCCATTTGGAATCTCTAAAAAGACAAATATTTAGGAACCGAGAGAGTATTACCGAACTAAAAGCACGTCAAGTATTTCCGAACCGAGGGTGTAGTTTTTGAAAGTTAGTTGCTGGGCTAAGGTAGTTTCCTAGTTGAGAAACGCAAATGCAACTAGTTTCCTAGGTTCAACTTACTTGCGGATCAAGCAGTTTTCTAGAGTTGAGCAAATGCTATTTAAAGTTAGTCAACCCGCAATATTTTTTTTAAGTTAGTTAGGTTCTGTAAAATTGTGCACTGATGAACTTGTCATGATGCATGGTCTTTAGCCTGTGTTTTCTTACATGAGGAAAGAAACAGTAGGGGAAATTGTGGGGATTATATGCAACGAGATGTTTGCTGGCCATGCTCTCTGACTACTATACGCATGTCACTGCACTGCTCTATCTTTGCCAAGAACGAGAGGTGGGGCTCCAAAGACCCGTCAAAAGCAGAAAAAGGTTGATGATGCCTGCTCACAATGACCTATACGTACATCTTCAGCGTCTATCCTTTCTTTCTGGTCTGCTCAACAAACCAAACCTATGCAAAGCAATGAGTGACACCGTACCTGCTGAAGCTTGGCAGCTAGTGTGCTTTATGATGCAGAGGCAGGGGATTTTCCCAACTGTGATGGTCAGTTGGTCACCATTTATCCGTTTTGAACACCTGGAAGATCAATCGATCAAAAATCCAAGTTCAGAGGTCTCAACACTTGAAAAATCTTGGAATAAAACAAAAAAATATCAAGATCCTAGCTTTTTTTAGGGGTAAAACCAAGTTTATTCATCCGCAAAGTCCACATGGTGTGGGATAAATCTCTGGTCATGGGATACACCAAACCAAACGTGGCGACCCGGACCCCTAAAAAGCGAAAACTTGGCTAAGCTATGTGCTTCATAATTAGCAGCACGACTCTCAAAAGAAAAGATACAACAAAAAGTAGATGCCCTAAGATTTATTTCGGTGACTATTGCGCCATAAGTCCCAAGTGCATTCTTGTTGATATCCGATACCACTTGCAGACAATCCGATGAAACCACAAAATTCTGGATGCCCAAATCCTGTGCTAGTGCGAGAGCTTCCCCGCAAGCTATAGCTTCTAGAGTCGCGGGGTCAACAACTCCTTCGACCACTAGCGCCGAGCTGCCCATATAGTTACCTCCATCGTCTCTACACACTGCCACTGCCGAGCCTCCTTTTCTGGTTACCACTCCTGCATCAACATGTATTTTGCAGAACCCCACTGGTGGCTTCTTCGGTCGTCGCTGAATCTGGCGTGGGAGTGTTGCGCTTGCAGCCGGTCCTTTCTCCTTATTTCTGACAATATCTAGGTCTGCAATAAATCTGCCTATAAAGCCGTGTGTTGCTTGGGGGCTTTGGAAAATAAATTCATGAATGGACTTCCTCCGTGAGTGCCAAATAGACCAAAGCGTCACTGCCATAAGGATAAACTGGTCATGTGAAAGCTTCTGCATAAGTGTAAACAGCCACTGTTTTGCATTTGGTTCAGTATTCTCTATGATTTTATGTGTGGTCTCTTGATCTATCAGTGCCCATACACTCCTCGACGTTGTGCATTCAAGCAAAGAATGAAGCCATGAGTCCTGTGCTCCACACAACCCGCACTGGTCTGAGTCAGCCATGTGGCGATGTGCTCTTATGTCATTAGTTGGTAATGAGTGTTTCGAGAGCCTCCACAAGAACATTCTGATTTTCCCCGGGACTTGTGTCTTCCAAAGCAATTTCCACGCTTCCCCTCCGCATCTGAGCTAGATGGGCCTGCGGTCCCCTTCCAGCCATGCCTCCCTTTCGCTGCTTAGTGGCAACAAGCATATTATATGCAGACTTTATAGAAAAAGAACCGTGTTTCTCAAAGTGCCACGCCCAGAAATCCGGTATATTTCTAGTGCACAACGGAATTCCGAGTATGGTCTGGACATATATTGGTATGAAGGTAGCTTGAAGGAGTTGAATATTCCATGAAGCTGTTGTATTGTTAATGAGATCGGACACTTTAGTGGGAGGATTTGGAACAATACTTCCATATGGTCTGAACATTCCTTCTCTCGGTAACCAATTCTGTGACCAAATGTCAGTAGCAGCGCCATTGCCAATACGCTTTATGAGACCTTGCTTTAAAGTATCCCTGCTTTCGACTATGGTGCGCCATACCTGGCTCGGGTGACTTCCAAGCTCGGCCTCAAGGATGTTAGAGTTTGGGTAGTAAATGCTCTTCAAAACACGTGCACTCAGGGACTCCGGGCTCTGTAGCAATCTCCATGCTTGCCTAGCCAGCATTGCTAGGTTGAATAATTCGAAATCTTTGAAACCCAACCCCCCCCATATTCTTGGGTTGTGTCATAGTTTTCCATGAGACCCAATGAGGCTTATGTTTTCCTTCCTTGCTCCCGCACCAGAACTTTCTGATTAGCATATTTAGGTGTTCACACAATCCTCTGGGCAGCTTGAAATAAGACATGGAGAAAACAGGTACAACCTGGGCAACAGACTTGACCAACACCTCCTTTCCAGCCGTGGACATAGTGCGCTCAATCCAACCTTGAACCTTACTCTAGAGTCGATCTTTTAGATATTTAAATGAACCATTCTCTGAGCTGCCAATATCAGAAGGCATTCCCAAATACTTTTCATTGAGGGTTTCATTAGGGACATGAAGGATCGTTTTAATATCTTGTCTGACCGATTCTGGTACCCCTTTGCTGAAATAAATTGATGATTTATCATGATTAAACCGTTGCCCGGTTGCCCGACAGTATGTGTCCATAACATGGTGCACCTCATTAGCTCCCATACTATTTGCCTTCAAAAACAGCATGCTGTCATCAGCGAATAGGAGATGGCTCACTGGTGGCGCCGAAGGAGCAACCTGTAGACCATTCAAGTTGGATGACTCATTTTTGGATTTCAAAAGGCATGAAAGGTCCTCTGCTGCTATCAAGAACAAGTATGAGGATATCGGGTCCCCTTGTCTGATTCCACATGAAGGTTTAAATTGTTGTAGTCTCTTCCCATTGAACAAGACAGAGAAATTTACCGTAGTAACCAGGCTCATCACAATATCTACCCATCTGGTATTGAAATCCAGTTTAAGCATAATGGCTCTGAGGTATGGCCACTCTGCCCTATCATAAGCTTTCATCATGTCAAGTTTGAGGGCACATGACTGATTCTTCTTGGCCTTGTTCTGCTTCATAAAGTGCATGCACTTGTAAGCTGCTATAATATTATCAGTGATCAATCTGCCAGGCACAAAAGCTGACTGCTCCTCTTGGAAGCTAATTAGTAGTACCTCACATGCAAGCTCAACAAAAAAAGTCAGTGTTTTAAATAGTGGGCTATGCTAAATAGCGGTGGACCTCCAAATCAGCTATAGCGAGCTATTTTGTACATGAGACTATTTAGCGGCACCCTGTTGAAAAGGCTATAGCGGGCTACAGCATGGCTATAGCCGGCTATTTAAAACTATGAACAAAAACCTAACATACTCACAACTCACTGAACGTCTATTACTATAGCCAATAAAATTTGTGTAGCAGCAGCTAAGGTTCTAGGAATGTACGACATAACTAGATCATCAACATAAATTTAATCGGCAAAGTAAACTTTCTGGCGCCATAATTTGGATGGGAATCCATAGCACATCAGGTACTGGATATGGTTTAGAATTGATCAAGATGAATTTAGGCATAGAAAATAAATTGAAGATTGGCCATAAAGAGGAATATGGCCTAACAAACACTTGATTTCTCACAAAGTTGCAGGTGGAAGAAGGAGAAACACAATATATTTTTTTGGTTTGAAACAGGGACAAAATTTTACCCAAAAGACACATGACATCTTGGTGCATGCTACCTCCTTTGACAAAGAATGGTTTGATCCGACTGAAGGTTTAGCTTGTAAACTTAGGAAGGATATCTACAACAATTATGAGGAATTAAGTTGTAAATGTTGAACATGTGTACATGTACGTAGGTCTGGGTTTTGTATGCCGCACCAGTAGTGTCTCTCTCCTCCTCTATGTACCTGTATCTTGGGAGCAAGACACCAGTCGCACCCCTTATACCTATATATATATGTGCCTAGTGTATGATCAATAATTATCGATGCACCAAACCATTCGTTACATGGTATCAGAGCAAATCGATCCTTTCCCGCTTCCGCCTAACCCTAACCGCTGCCACCCCATGCCGGCGCCTCCTCTCCCGCTACTCTCGCTAGCCCCGATCCCGATCTCTCGCTAGCCCCCGATCCCGATCGCCGCCAGCCCCGCCCATCACCCGACCCACCGCCTGATACCGTGACCCGCCAGATGCCAGTCCCCCGCACCGCAATGCCTTGCTGCCTCGCTCACTACCCTGGCCCCGCTGCGCATCGCCTCGCTCCCTGGATCGCACCGCTCCCCGCTGCGCATCGCTTCGCTACCCCACTGCATCGCGCCACTCGAGTTCGCTCGCTACCCTGCTGACCCGATGCGCATCGCCTTACTGCATCGCGCCGCTCGCATTACCCGCACCGCTGCTTGCTTGCATTACCATGCCGCACCACCGCCGCGCGGCCATGTCTTCCTCTGCCTCCTCCTAGTCCAACCCCTTCGACGGGCCAGACCCCGCTGACATCCGCGACATCAACATCCACGACCGCGTCCCCGTTGTCCTCGATGCCACCGACGCCACGTACTTCGCGTGGAAGATGTACTTCTTGCTGCTCTTCCGCGAGAACAACCTTGTGGATCACGTTGACGGCTCCGTCGATTCCCGCGCCATGGTGGGCGACTCCGAGTGGACCACGATCGACGCCACGCTCATCCGGTGGTTCTTCACCGCCATCTCGAAGGACCTGTTTCACACGGCCGTGAACGATGGTGATGACGCCCGCGCCGTGTGGGTCAAGCTCAATGGCCTCTTCACCGACAACAAGCTTCAACGCCGCATTTTTTTGCAGCAGGAATTTTTTGACTATCATCAGGATGATCAGTCTATCGATGACTACTGCCGCCGCCTGAAGACGTTGGCGGATGAGCTCCGTGACATTGGCGCCAAGGATGATGACGACCTCCTCCTCAGCACGCTCACCGCCGAGCTGACTTTACTGAAAGAGAGAACAAAGAGAGAGAGAGAGAGAGTTGCATGTAAAGTTTATGACAGAAAGATGCGCTGCATGCAAAAAAGAGAGATGTCTACACTAGTGCATCTCAGTCTGACAAGAGATGGGCAAAAAGAACGTCACATCAGATACACAATCACTACTAGTCCTAGCGCAGGAGATTAAGATTTGATAGCTGGCGCTAGTTGCTAATTTTCCATCGATGCACACATCCACATGGAACTGAGCACATAATGGATGGCTACGATAGCAGGTACCACGTAGGACGAGCTATAAAAACCGCATTCAAATATTTGTTTTTCTAGAGATTTCAACAAGTGACTATATACGGAGCAAAATGAGTGAATCCACACTCTAAAATATGTCTATATACATCCGTATGTGGTAGTCCATTTGGAATCTCTAAAAAGACAAATATTTAGGAAGGGAGGGAGTATTACCGAACTAAAACCACGTCAAGTATTTCCGAACCGAGGGTGTAGTTTTTTAAAGTTAGTTGCTGGGCTAAGGTAGTTTCCTAGTTGAGAAACGCAAATGCAACTAGTTTCCTAGGTTCAACTTACTTGCGGATCAAGCAGTTTTCTAGAGTTGAGCAAATGCTATTTAAAGTTAGTCAACCCGCAATATTTTTTTTAAGTTAGTTAGGTTCTGTAAAATTGTGCACTGATGAACTTGTCATGATGCATGGTCTTTAGCCTGTGTTTTCTTACATAAGGAAAGAAACAGTAGGGGAAATTGTGGGGATTATATGCAACGAGATGTTTGCTGGCCATGCTCTCTGACTACTATACGCATGTCACTGCACTGCTCTATCTTTGCCAAGAACGAGAGGTGGGGCTCCAAAGACCCGTCAAAAGCAGAAAAAGGTTGATGATGCCTGCTCACAATGACCTATACGTACATCTTCAGCGTCTATCCTTTCTTTCTGGTCTGCTCAACAAACCAAACCTATGCAAAGCAATGAGTCACACCGTACCTGCTGAAGCTTGGCAGCTAGTGTGCTTTATGATGCAGAGGCAGGGGATTTTCCCAACTGTGATGGTCAGTTGGTCACCATTTATCCGTTTTGAACACCTGGAAGATCAATCGATCAAAAATCCAAGTTCAGAGGTCTCAACACTTGAAAAATCTTGGAATAAAACAAAAAAATATCAAGATCCTAGCTTTTTTTAGGGGTAAAACCAAGTTTATTCATCCGCAAAGTCCACATGGTGTGGGATACATCTCTGGTCATGGGATACACCAAAACCAACGTGGCGACCCGGACCCCTAGAAAGCGAAAACTTGGCTAAGCTATGTGCTTCATAATTAGCAGCACGACTCTCAAAAGAAAAGGTACAACGAAAAGTAGATGCCCTAAGATTTATTTCGGTGACTATTGCGCCATAAGTCCCAAATGCATTCTTGTTGATATCCGATACCACTTGCAGACAATCCGATGAAACCACAAAATTCTGGATGCCCAAATCCTGTGCTAGTGCGAGAGCTTCCCGGCAAGCTATAGCTTCTAGAGTCGCGGGGTCAACAACTCCTTCGACCACTAGCGCCGAGCTGCCCATATAGTTACCTCCATCGTCTCTACACACTGCCACTGCCGAGCCTCCTTTTCTGGTTACCACTCCTGCATCAACATGTATTTTGCAGAACCCCACTGGTGGCTTCTTCGGTCGTCGCTGAATCTGGCGTGGGAGTGTTGCGCTTCCAGCCGGTCCTTTCTCCTTATTTCTGACAATATCCAGGTCTGCAATAAATCTGCCTATAAAGCCGTGTGTTGCTTGGGGGCTTTGGAAAATAAATTCATGAATGGACTTCCTCCGTGAGTGCCAAATAGACCAAAGCGTCACTGCCATAAGGATAAACTGGTCATGTGAAAGCTTCTGCATAAGTGTAAACAGCCACTGTTTTGCATTTGGTTCAGTATTCTCTATGATTTTATGTGTGGTCTCTTGATCTATCAGTGCCCATACACTCCTCGACGTTGTGCATTCAAGCAAAGAATGAAGCCATGAGTCATGTGCTCCACACAACCCGCACTGGTCTGAGTCAGCCATGTGGCGATGTGCTCTTATGTCATTAGTTGGTAATGAGTGTTTCGAGAGCCTCCACAAGAACATTCTGATTTTCCACGGGACTTGTGTCTTCCAAAGCAATTTCCACGCTTCCCCTCCGCATCTGAGCTAGATGGGCCTGCGGTCCCCTTCCAGCCATGCCTCCCTTTCGCTGCTTAGTGGCAACAAGCATATTATATGCAGACTTTATAGAAAAAGAACCGTGTTTCTCAAAGTGCCACGCCCAAAAATCCAGTATATTTCTAGTGCACAATGGAATTCCGAGTATGGTCTGGACATCTATTGGTATGAAGGTAGCTTGAAGGAGTTGAATATTCCATGAAGCTGTTGTATTGTTAATGAGATCAGACACTTTAGTGGGAGGATTTGGAACAATACTTCGGTATGGTCTGAACATTCCTTCTCTCGGTAACCAATTCTGTGACCAAATGTCAGTAGCAGCGCCATTGCCAATACGCTTTATGAGAGCTTGCTTTAAAGTATCCCTGCTTTCGACTATGGTGCGCCATACCTGGCTCGGGTGACTTCCAAGCTCGGCCTCAAGGATGTTAGAGTTTGGGTAGTAAATGCTCTTCAAAACACGTGCACTCAGGGACTCCGGGCTCTGTAGCAATCTCCATGCTTGCCTAGCCAGCATTGCTAGGTTGAATAATTCGAAATCTTTGAAACCCAACCCCCCCATATTCTTGGGTTGTGTCATAGTTTTCCATGAGACCCAATGAGGCTTATGTTTTCCTTCCTTGCTCCCCCACCAGAACTTTCTGATTAGCATATTTAGGTGTTCACACAATCCTCTGGGCAGCTTGAAATAAGACATGGAGAAAACAGGTACAGCCTGGGCAACAGACTTGACCAACACCTCCTTTCCAGCCGTGGACATAGTGCGCTCAATCCAACCTTGAACCTTACTCTAGAGTCGATCTTTTAGATATTTAAATGAACCATTCTCTGAGCTGCCAATATCAGAAGGCATTCCCAAATACTTTTCATTGAGGGTTTCATTAGGGACATGAAGGATCGTTTTAATATCTTGTCTGACCGATTCTGGTACCCCTTTGCTGAAATAAATTGATGATTTATCATGATTAAACCGTTGCCCGGTTGCCCGGCAGTATGTGTCCAGAACATGGTGCACCTCATTAGCTCCCATACTATTTGCCTTCAAAAACAGCAGGCTGTCATCAGTGAATAGGAGATGGCTCACTGGTGGCGCCGAAGGAGCAACCTGTAGACCATTCAAGTTGGATGACTCATTTTTGGATTTCAAAAGGCACGAAAGGTCCTCTGCTGCTATCAAGAACAAGTATGAGGATATCGGGTCCCCTTGTCTGATTCCACGTGAAGGTTTAAATTGTTGTAGTCTCTTCCCATTGAACAAGACAGAGAAATTTACCGTAGTAACCAGGCTCATCACAATATCTACCCATCTGGTATTGAAACCCAGTTTAAGCATAATGGCTCTGAGGTATGGCCACTCCGCCCTATCATAAGCTTTCATCATGTCAAGTTTGAGGACAGATGACTGATTCTTCTTGGCCTTGTTCTGCTTCATAAAGTGCATGTACTCGTAAGCTGTTATAATATTATCAGTGATCAATCTGCCTGGCACAAAAGCTGACTGCTCCTCTTGGAAGCTAATTAGTAGTACCTCACATGCAAGCTCAACAAAAAAAGTCAGTGTTTTAAATAGTGGGCTATGCTAAATAGCGGTGGACCTCCAAATCAGCTATAGCGAGCTATTTTGTACATGAGACTATTTAGCGGCACACTGTTGAAAAGGCTATAGCGGGCTACAGCATGGCTATAGCCGGCTATTTAAAACTATGAATAAAAACCTAACATACTCACAACTCACTGAACGTCTATTACTATAGCCAATAAAATTTGTGTAGCAGCAGCTAAGGTTGTAGGAATGTACGACATAACTAGATCATCAACATAAATTTAATCGGCAAAGTAAACTTTCTTGCGCCATAATTTGGATGGGAATCCATAACACATCAGGTACTCGATATGGTTTAGAATTGATCAAGATGAATTTAGGCATAGAAAATAAATTGAAGATTGGCCATAAAGAGGAATATGGCCTAACAAACACTTGATTTCTCACAAAGTTGCAGGTGGAAGAAGATGGAGAAACACAATATATTTTTTTGGTTTGAAACAGGGACAAATTTTTACCCAAAAGACACATGACATCTTGGAGCATGCTACCTCCTTTCACAAAGAATGGTTTGATCCGACTGAAGGTTTAGCTTGTAAACTTAGGGAGGATATCTACAACAATTATGAGGAATTAAGTTGTAAATGTTGAACATGTGTACATGTACGTAGGTCTGGGTTTTGTATGCCGCACCAGTAGTGTCTCTCTCCTCCTGTATGTACCTATATCTTGGGAGCAAGACACCGGTCGCACCCCTTATACCTATATATATGTGCCTAGTGCATGATCAATAATTATCGATGCACCAAACCATTCGTTACATGGTATCAGAGCAAATCGATCCTCTCCCGCTTCCGCCTAACCCTAGCCGCCGCCGTCCCACGCCGCCACCTCCTCTCCCGCTACTCTCGCTAGCCCCGATCCCGATCTCTCGCTAGCCCCCGATCCTGATCGCCGCCAGCCCCGCCCATCACCCGACCCGCCGCCTGATACCATGACCCGCCAGCTGCCAGTCCCCCACGCCGCAATGCCTTGCTGCCTCGCTCGCTACCCTGGCCCCGCTGCGCATCGCCTCGCTCCCTGGATCGCACCGCTCCCCGCTGCGCATCGCTTTGCTAACCCACTGCATCGCGCCGCTCGAGTTCGCTCGCTACCCTGCTGACCCGATGCGCATCGCCTTACTGCATCGCGCCGCTCGCATTACCCGCACCGCTGCTTGCTTGCATTACCATGCCGCACCACCGCCGCGCGGCCATGTCTTCCTCTGCCTCCTCCTACTCCAACCCCTTCGCCAGGCCGGACCCCGCTGACATCCGCGACATCAACATCCACGACCGCGTCCCCGTTGTCCTTGATGCCACCGACGCCACGTACTTCGCGTGGAAGACATACTTCTCGCTGCTCTTCCGCGAGAACAACCTTGTGGATCACGTTTACGGCTCCGTTGATTCCCGCGCCATGGTGGGCGACTCCGAGTGGACCACGATCGACGCCACGCTCATCCGGTGGTTCTTCACCGCCATCTCGAAGGACCTGTTTCACACGGTCGTGAGCGATGGTGATGACGCCCGCGCCGTGTGGGTCAAGCTCAATGGCCTCTTCACCGACAACAAGCTTCAGCGCCGCATTTTTTGCAGCAGGAATTTTTTGACTGTCATCAGGATGATCAGTCTATCGATGACCACTGCCGCCACCTGAAGACATTGGCGGATGAGCTCTGTGACATTGGCGCCAAGGTTGATGATGACCTCCTCCTCAGCACGCTCACCGCCGGCCTCAACGAGGACTTTGGTAACGCCACCTCCAACCTCTCCCTCATGCCGGAGCCTTCCTTCCCCAAGTTCGTGGCATACTTGTGGTTGGAGGAGCGCCGGATGAAGGGGGGTCAAGAAGCGCGGGCAGCACCACGCCCTTGCCGCCGGCACCTCGCATGGTGCCGCTCCACCGGCCGCCCCGCCCGCGCCTGCACCCTGTCACCAGCCGGCGCCCCCGCGCCTCCGGGGTTTTACCCCCACCCGCCCGCGCCCCCGCCCCACCTGCTGCCCCCCAGCAGCCGCAGCTGGGTGGCGGGCATCGAGGGAACCATCGCGGGGGCGGTAGCAAACAGGCGCAAGGGGGGCCCCTCGTCAGCAGCAACAGGCCACCCCGCCCTGGACTTATGGCACAAACCCGTGGACGGGCACCATCCATGCGTACTCGATCCCAGTTCCTTGGGCTCTGGCTCCGGGCATCCTTGGGCCTCGGCCGGCGAGCCACCAGGCGCTCTTCACCGCGCAGACCGCCGCCCCCTAAAGTGGCTACGGCGCCGCACCAGCGGCCGCGCCCGCCTACGACGCCTATGGAGGGTTTCTCCCTCCCTAGGTGCCGCCACCATGGGACCCGGCCCTTCTTGCTGCTCTACACTCCGCCCCATCACCGAGCTCCTACGGTGGCGGCGGTGACTGGTACATGGACTCGGGCGCCACCGCTCACATGACTGCTCATCCCGGTAACCTCACCTCCGCCACTCCCATTCATACTCCCACTCGCATTACCCTTGGTAATGGTTCCTCCATTCCCATTACACATGTCGGTCATATGTCTTTTCCTTCTACTAATACTCCCGTTAACATGTCTAACGTTCTTGTGTGTCCTAACTTAGTTACCAATCTTGTTTCTGTTCGTCGCCTTGCTCGTGAGAATCCTATCAATGTTGAATTTGACGATATCGGTTTTTCTGTGAAGGACACCCATACACGGATGGTACTCCACCGATGTGACAGCCCGGACGAGCTTTACCCGGTGCATCCCTCCGGTGCCACCACCACCCGTCGTCTCGCCGCCTTCGTTGCTAGTGTCGATCTTTGGCACGCCCGCCTCGGGCATCCCAACTTCACCGTTATGAGTCAGATTCTTCAGAGCTTTTCTTTCTCATGTAATAAGGTTGAAGACCACTCTTGTGAGGCTTGCCGTCTTGGCAAGCACATTCGTCTTCCCTTTAGCGAGTCTACAAACGTTTCCACTTTTCCGTTTCAGTTATTGCATAGTGATGTTTGGACGTCCCCGGTTGCGAGCAACACGGGTTACTTATACTATTTGGTGATATTGGATGATTTCTCTCATTATGTGTGGACTTTTCCTCTCCGTTGCAAGTCCGACACTCTTGCCACACTCACAACTTTTTATTCATATGTCACCACACAGTTTGGTCGTCCGATTCTTGCCTTGCAAACTGACAACGGAAAGGAGTTTGACAATGTCGCCATCCGCAATCTTCTTGCGTCGCACGGCACTATCTTTCGCCTCACTTGCCCCTACACGTCCCAGCAGAATGGTCGCGCCGAGCGCGTCATTCGCACTCTTAATGACTGTGTCCGCACGTTGCTCTTCCACTCCTACGTGCCTCCTCGGTTCTGGCCGGACGCGCTCGCGACCGCCAGCCTCCTCTACACCCCTCACCAACTCCTCTTCGGTGCGATTCCATCTTATGATGGTCTTCGCATTTTCGGGTGTCTCTGTTATCCTAGCACCGCGTCCACTGCACCTCACAAACTCGCTCCACGGTCGCTTCCTTGCATCTTCCTTGGTGCTATGATCCAGTGTCCCACCGCGTTTTCACCTCGCGGCACGTGTACTTTGATGAGATGGTGTTCCCGTTTCAGCAGGTACCGTCACCCTCGGCGTCCCCCGCGGCGCGGTTCACCCCTGCGCCCACCTCTGGCGAACCGCCCCGCCGTGCACCGGGCCTGGCCCTGCCCGCGCTCCCGACGCCGGCGGCCCCCGTCGCCGCGCCCCCCTCGGCCATCCCCACCGCTGCGGCTAGGGATGGCAATGGGTCGAGTTTGGGGCGGGTGGAGCTGGTCCAAATCCAGCCCATGACCCATCTTCCTACCCTCTGCCCATCCACCAAATTATCCATGGGCATAACTTGTGCCCATCCCAAACCCGCTGGATACCCACATACCCATGGAGCTCCATGGGCATAGAAAAGTCAGCATGAAGCCTTCCAAAGATCAAATTAACTCATCATCATTCACTCACAAATGACAACATAACCTACATGCATAAGTAGGTAACAAGTAATATGATGAGTTCTTAAGTGTGACATGCCAGATGTTGATTCTGCAGCATATAACTCATGGCACAAGTTGCATATTTCCTGCCATTTCCCATTGATTCGCTCTTTCAACTGTCACTGGTGTATGGCCCCACATGTCATACGGGTATCCATTGGATATCCATGGAGCACAAACTATAACCATGCCCAACTCAGCTGCTCGTGGGTATCCATATCCATGGACCCATGGGCAGAAATGTGCTCCATACCCTTGCCCAACCGGGTCGGGTATCCATGGGTATCCAAATCCATGGATAAAATTACCACCCGTAGCTGCGGCCCCTGGCGCCCCCTCAGCCGCCCTCTCGGTTGCCCCTGGCGATGCGGCCCCGTCGGCCGCCCCCGTCGCCCCGGCCCCTTCGGCCGATCCGGAGACCGGCTCGAGCTCATCCTCGCCGGTCCCCCTCTCGGCTCCGTCGGCTGGTGTGGTCACTCGGGCTCGGACTGGAACGTTTCGTTCTAGCACGCGCTACACCTCCGACAAGTACACGTGTGCCGCGTCCACCACGGTC
The DNA here is from genome assembly GCF_002162155.2 of Triticum dicoccoides. NCBI lineage: Eukaryota > Viridiplantae > Streptophyta > Magnoliopsida > Poales > Poaceae > Triticum > Triticum dicoccoides. The sequence goes on from NC_041388.1 coordinate 35,688,006, forward strand.
CCGTCCCCGCTCCCCACCTCCGTACGCGCAGCCCTTTGGGATCCAAACTAGCTTGCTGCAATGCGTGAGGAGTTCGATGCCCTGCAGCGCAACCGTACGTGGCAGTTTGTCCCGCGGCCTCCTCGTGCCAACGTCATCACTGGCAAGTGGGTCTTCCGCCACAAGACTCGCCCCGACGGTTCCCTTGAGCGCTACATGGCGTGTTGGGTCGTGCGCGGCTTTCGCCAGCGTGCCGGCGTGGACTTCACCGACACCTTCGCCCCGGTTGTCAAACCGGGCATGATTCGCGCTGTTCTCCAGGTCACTGTTTCTCGCGCCTGGCCAGTCCACCAGCTTGATGTGTCTAATGCTTTCTTGCATGGTCGTCTCGACGAGCAGGTGTTCTGTCAGCAGCCTACTGGTTTCGTCGACACTGACCATCCGGACCACGTGTGCTTGCTCTCCCATTCTCTTTACGGGTTGAAGCAGGCGCCTCGGGCCTGGTACCAGCGGATCGCGGCCTTCCTTCAGCAGCAGGGTTTCCGGTCCACACAGTCCGATGCCTCCCTGTTTGTTTATCACCAGGGCCCCGCCACCGCGTACCTCCTCCTGTATGTCGACGACATCATCATGACTGCCTCCTCGCCAGCGCTCCTTCAGCAGATCATAGCTCGCCTCGGCACCGAGTTCTCCCTCAAGGACTTGGGGGCTCTCCACTACTTCCTCGGCATCGAGGTTGTGCCGGGCCACTGGCTTCTTCCTGCACCAGTAGAAGTACGCCTACGAGCTTCTGGAGAGAGCGGGCATGCTTAACTGCAAACCTGCTCCTACGCCTGTTGATACGAAGGCTAAGGTGTTCGCCGTCGAGGGTTCGCTGGCGTCCAACTCTCCCTTCTATCGCTCCATCGTTGGTGCGCTTCAGTACCTCACACTGACGCGTCCGGATATTCAGTACGCTGTTCAGCAGGTGTGCCTTCATATGCATGCTCCTCGTGATACTCATTGGGCTCTGGTGAAACGTATTCTTCGGTATATACGTGGCACCACAGCTATGGGTCTCACCCTGACGGCATCACCTGACACCAGTCTTGTCACCTACTCCGACGCCGACTAGGCTGGGTGTCCCGACACTCGCCGCTCCACTTCCGGCTACTGTGTCTACCTCGGGCCCTCTCTGATTTCGTGGTCGTCTAAACGACAACCCACGGTCTCACGATCGAGCGCCGAGGCCGAGTACAGGGTTGTGGCCAACGCCATCGCGGAGTGCTCTTGGCTACGACAGCTACTTCAGGAGTTACTATGCGAGGTTACCAAGGCGACGCTTGTTTACTGTGACAACGTCTCCGCGGTGTATCTCGCTGCCAACCCTGTCCATCACCGACGGATGAAGCATATTGAGCTCGACATTCACTTCGTCAGGGAGCACGTCGCACTTGGTCGTGTTTGAGTTCTCCATGTGCCCACCGATCAGCAGTTCACCGATATCATGACAAAGGGACTACCCACCTCGACGTTTCAGGGCTTTTGGTCCAGTCTCTGTGTCACCGGCGACGCTTCGACTACCGGGGGTGTTGAACATGCGTACATGTACGTAGGTCTGGGTTTTGTATGCCGCACATGTAGTGTCTCTCTCCCCCTGTATGTACCTGTATCTTGGGAGACAAGACACCGGTCGCACCCCTTGTACCTATAAATATGTGCCTAGTGCATGATCAATAATTATCGATGCACCAAACCATTCTCTACAGTAAACATTCTTAGGTGGGTATATTCTCTAAGATGCAACCCGAAGAAAAGAAAAATCTCTCTCTTGGTTCGGAGGTCATCATTAACTTGTGAATCACAGATATATCTTGTTCCAAACATAAGTGCTAGTGCTGTATCCAAACTCTGAATTTGGCAACAGAGCACACAAACATGTTCAACTACTAAACTTGACGCCACATATTCGCTCCTATTCCAGTTGGCGAATTCAGCGAGGGAACTAGACTCGACGCCACATATCAAGATGCAAATACTAAACAAGAAGAAACTGCAAATACATGCATATATATCTATGTATTTTCCATGTCCCTGCTCTCTAAATTGATTAGTTGCCCTTGTATCTTAGCAGCTCCCAGATGTTCAGTTCGGCGTGAAAAGATGGGTTAAGCGTATGCCTTAGCAGGGACGCGTTGCATGTTATATATAGGCACAAGAGATTATAGGGTTTAGATAGTTAGGTTGTTGTAGGATTGATCTCCAAGTCATAATCTATACAAAGGATAGAGATCAACCTAAACATATCCTAACTACCTGGCTACAACACGCACACGCCCACACATGTATACGGTTTATATGTACACCGTATACATCTATAATACATACTTTAACACGCCCCCTCAATCACAACTTTATCAAGTTGAGATTGTTCTTGAATTCTTCCAACTTGCGCCATGACAATGCTTTAGTAAAGCCATCTACAACCTGATCATTAGTAGGAATAAAACGAATGTCCAATAGCTTCTTGGCTACTCTTTCATGAACAAAATGATAGTCTAATTCAATGTGCTTTGTTCTTGCCTGGAACACTGGATTTGTTGGCAGATAAGTAGCACCAATATTGTAACACCATAATGGTGCAACAGAAGAATGATTTATACCTAGTTCACCAAGCAGACTTTGAACCCATATCAACTCAGCCATGGCATTTGCTAGAGCTTTGTATTCAGCCTCAGTGCTGGATCTAGACACAGTGGCTTGTTTTCGTGCGCTCCAAGATATGAGGTTTGGTCCAAAGAAAACAGCAAAACCACCAGTTGACCTTCTATCATCAGGACAACCTGCCCAATCTGCATCTGAAAAGGCACTTACCACATTTGAGCTTGACCTTGTGAATTTTAATCCAGTACTCATAGTACCTCTGAGATATCTCAAAATTCTCTTCACTGCAGTCCAATGCTGAAGAGTAGGGGCATGCAAGAACTGACACACCTTGTTGACAGGAAAACATATGTCAGGCCTTGTAAGTGTCAAGTACTATAAGACACCTACCACACTTCTATAGTTTGTGGCTGCTTCGGCTCCCAAGGGCTCCCCTTCTTCCTTGGAAAGTTTCTCAGTGGTTGAGAGTGGCATGTCTGAAACTTTACAACTCATCATTCCTGACCTTTTTAATATATCAGACACATATTTTTCCTGACTTAAGACTATCCCATCAGTTACCTTTTTTACTTCTATTCCCAAGAAGTAGTGCAAATCGCCAAGGTCTTTAAGTGCAAAGTCTCTCTTGAGATCTTCCAACAATGCACTGACCGCATTTTGTGATGAGCTGGCCACAATAATATCATCAACATATACCAACATAAAGATGATTATTTTTCCCTTCTTATAGAAGAAAAGTGATGTATCAGCCTTTGAAGGTCAAAAACCAAGCCTTTCAAGTTTATCACTTAACCTAGAATACCATGCTCTAGGTGCTTGTTTCAGACCATATAATGCCTTGTCAAGTTTGCACACATAATGATATTTGTCTTTTACCTCATACCCAGGTGGTTGTTTCATGTAGACTTCCTCCTCTAGAACGCCATGAAGAAACGCATTCTGCACATCCAATTGACGAAGACTCCAACCATTTGATACTTCAACCGAAAGAACAAGTCTGATAGTAGCTGCTTTAACAACAAGACTAAACGTGTCCTCATAGTCAATACCGTACCGTTGTTTAAAACCCTTTGCTACTAATCTAGCCTTGTATTTGTCTATTTCTCCACTGGACTTTCTTTTGACTCTGTAAACCCATTTACAATCAATTATGTTTCTGCCTTTTGCTGGAGGAACCAAGTGCCAAGTTTTGTTTCTAGTAAGAGCATTATATTCTTCATCCATAGCATTTTTCCAGTTTTTTTCCTCAAAAGCCTCAACCAAGTTTCCTGGCTCACCTGTGACAGCTAGGCCACCAAAACGAGCATTACAATACCTGACCGTGCCATCCGTCCGAACCTTGGGCTTCAAAACTCCATGCTGTGATCAGGTTCTCAGCGGCACAAAATCTGCCGCAGAGGGCCGCTGCACAGAAGATCCGGCGGGATCCAGCGCGGCAGGCGACCCAACGAGATCTGGCGCAGCAGACGATCTAGCAGCACCTGATCCGAGGCTGATTTCCTTGGAGCCGGAGCCAGTTGCTCGTTGGGCCACTTGGCGAGGCCCACCGGACAACACGGAGAGGCGCCTCTCCTGGCGCGTGAGTGTGGTTGGCCCACCTGCGCTGCTGGGCCCGCCTTGGCTTGTCGTGGTCTCACCCATGGGGCCGCGGGGGGGCGCGTGGTTGGCCGCTGGTGGCCCGCCTAACCCCGAGGCGGGTGCGCTGCCACTGCCTGGCACGGCAGGAGAGGGCGGATCCGCACCGGGATCGCCGCTGTCAGCTCCAGGTGCAGCACTGAATCCTCCTCGTGCTCTGCACTTGTCCTTTGCTCCTGCATAAAATCATAGTGCACAACCAAATTTCCTCCAAAATTTATAGCAAAAATTTCATGAGAATTACCCAAGTGATCATTAGCTATATGTTCGTCCCCATGATCAAGAGGTAGGGAGGAGGAATTTTCAGAGAGGAGAAGGACTTCGGATCTGATAGGTGTACCGACATTAGGGTTTAACTTGGCAAAGGGAAACACCGTTTCATCAAACACAACGTCCCGAGAAATATAAACACGTCCAGCAGTTATGTCTAGACACTTGAAACCTTTCTGAAGGTTACTGTAGCCAAGGAAAACACATTGCTTGGAGCGGAATTCAAGCTTGCGAGCATTGCAAGGACGAAGGTTAGGCCAACATGCGCACCCAAAGTACGAAGAGAATGATAGTTTGGTGTTTCATGAAACAATTTTTCTAGTGGAGTTTCAAGATTGATCACCTTACTTGGTGTGCGATTGATCAAGTACGTGGCAGCGAGGAATGCCTCATCCCAAAATTTGAGGGGCATAGACGCATGAGCTAGTAATGAGAGGCCAACCTCGACAATGTGACGATGCTTCCTTTCAGCGGAGCCGTTTTGCTGATGAGCATGCGGGCAGAAAACATGGTGTGTGATGCCGACTTGGCGAAAAAAGGAATTTAACCTCTCATACTCACCACCCCAGTCGGTTTGCATGGTGATGATTTTGCGATCAAAGAGTCTTTCTACAAGTGCTTGAAATTCATGAAACACTTTAAAGACCTCTGACCTATGCTTAAGAAGAAATATCCACGTAAATTTACTGAAATCATCAATAAAACTCACATAATAATTCTTTTTATTGATAGAATCACGGGCAGGTCCCCATACATCAAAATAAATAAGCTCTAAAGGAGCATTCGAAAAACTACTAGAATGCGGATAGGGAAGTTGGTGACTTTTGCCTTGTTGGCATGCATCACACACCCCCTCTTTATTCAACTCATGAACTGAAAAAGGAATTTTGTTCTTGCTAAGAACATGCTGAACGATTTTCAATGACGGATGACCTAGTCGATCATGCCACCTTGACGGAGAGATCTTGGTGGCACCAAAAGCATGCCTGCCCGGGCCTAAAGAAGCTGATGATAGGGGGTAGAGGCCGGCTCTACACCTGTCGTGGAGGAGGGTGCTCCTCGTTGCCTTGTCCTTAATGAAGAAGAAACGAGGGTGAGTTTCAAGAAACACATTATTGTCTTGAGATAGACGATGAGCAGAAACAAGATTTTTTGTGGCTTTAGGTGAGTAAAGGACATCTTTTAGATGAAGATTACGAGTGGGAGTACGAACATATGCTTGACCAATATGAGTAATTTTCATACCTGCTCCATTGGGCATGTTCACTTGATCATGGCCGTTGTATCTCTCCCTCATGGTGAGCTTGTCGAGCTCTCCGGTGATGTGATCTGTGGCGCCTGTGTCAACGTACCAATTGGTGTCGACGCCGTAGGAGGAGTTGGACACGGCGCTCGCACTCTTCTCCTTGGTGAATGCGATGACGAAGCGCCTGTAGCACTCTATAGCCGTGTGGTTCGGCTTCTTGCAGATCTGGCAGAACACTTCAGGGAGCTCATCTCGTCCCCCGCCTCCTTGGCCACGCCCACCGTGGCCGTTCCCGCGGCCGCCGTTGCCTCCATTGCCACGGCCACCATTGTGGCCACGTCCGCCTCCATTCCTGCTGCGGCCTCCGCCGCGAGGGAAGCCACCGCGACCGCAACGGGAGGCAGCGTTCGCGGGTGAGTGGGACGACGAGTTCCCACCCTCGAACATGGCGAGGCGGCTCTCGAAGCTGATGAGTTGCGCATAGAGCTCGTTGGGCTTGATGGGGACGGTCCTGGTGAAGATGGAGGAGACGAATGACATGTAGTCGAAATCCAAGCCAGCAAGGATATACGACACCATATCATCGTCCGTGAGCGGCTTGCCGATGGCAGCCATCTCATCACTGAGGGCCTTCATGCGGCCAAGGTACGCAGCGATGGTGGAGTTTCCCTTCTTGGTGGTGGAGAGGGACATCCTTGTATTGACGATGGCCGCCTGTGTCTGGGAGATAAAGATCTCCGTGATTGCAGTCCATGCTGCTGACACCGTGGTGCATGTTGCGATCTGAACCATCACAGGGGGTGAGATGGAATTGAAAAGAAAACCCAGAACCTGAGAGTCGCGAGCCCTGTCGATCTCATATGCCGGGTTCGGCACATCGGTGACCTTGCCGTCTTTGTCCGACAGCTTGGGCGCCAGTTCCTCCCTCTCTGGATCGAGGTAGGAGACCAGCTGAGCGCCACGGGTTGTGGCCAGAGCCTGCGCACGCCAGATGTTGAAGTTGGAGCGATGGAGTTTCTCAGCGATGGGGATCAGCACAGATGGAGCGGCTGTGGTGGAGCTTGAGGATGACATGGCGGCGCGAGGGTTTTTGGCGTCGCAGGAGATGTGCGTAGAGGAGAGGCTCTGAATACCATGAAAAGATGGGTTAAGTGTATGCCTTAGCAGGGACGCGTTGCGTATTATATATAGGCACAAGAGATTACAAGGTTTAGGTAGTTAGGTTGTTGTAGGATTGATCTCCAAGTCATAATCTATACAAAGGATAGAGATCAACCTAAACATATCCTAACTACCTGGCTACAACAAGCACACGCCCACACATGTATATGGTTTATATATACACCGTATACATCTATAATACATACTTTAACACAGCGGTCACCAGTGCAGCACTTCTGTCCCTCTGTATTTCCCAACCAACATCACACGGTGGTCACGTGATAGTTGCACTCTCGTCTAGCCAGGCACGAAAAATCACCAAGTGAAGACAAAATGCACGAACATGGATCTACTCATTCTTCTTTCAGATTTTTTTTCAAAACTGTGATGATTTTTATAGCAAATTCAAAATCTATACATTCTCACATAAGAAAATCAAAACTAGCACCTGTCGGCCTTCAGTTGGCCGAAGAGGAGCTGTTCGGCCTGCGGTTGACCGAAGTGGGCTCTTCAGCCTCCCGTTGGCTGAAGAGTACCCCAACTGGGCCAAAAAGGACTCTTTGGTCTATCGTAGGCCGAAGAGTACACTTTGTTCTGCCGTAGGCCGAAGAGTGCTCTTTGATCAACCGTAGGCCGAAGAATACTCTTTGGGGCCCAAGGCCTAGCATAGGCAGAAGAGTGCAGCCATGCACCTTCGGCCACCCATTAACGCGAAAAGTTTGGCCCAAGGACTCTTCGGCCTACGGTTGACCAAAGAGTAGACCAAAGAGTCCTTTTCGGTCCAGTTGAGGCACTCTTCGGCCAATGGGAGGCTGAAGAGCCCACTTCGGTCAACCGCAGGCCGAAGAGCCCCTTTTCGGCCAACTGGAGGCCGACTGGATACTAGTTTTGATTTTGGTGCGTGAAGGCGTATAAATTCCGAATTTGTTATAAAAATCATCACAGTTTAAAAAAACTCCTTTTACAAAGTGCAAAGTCTGGAACATGGATGGCCAACGTGCCTCTTCTGTTGTTATTATACAACTAACACGCTAGGATACTAGTAGATAGATTTTTTTTGAGGGTACTAGTAGATAGATTTGTACGTATAAGTAAACTGCAGCAGTTTCACGAACATTAATCATACATGTGAAATGTCGAACACTACATCAAAGACCACCACAATCAGGCCAAATTATATACATATAGTCCCTATTAGGTGCGGAAATTGCTAGGCGTGGACGAGCACGCACGCTCCCGGTATCGCTAACCATTAGCTCGTTATTGGGATGTGGGCCGTACGCGGTATTGTATGGGTTGCAGGGTCGCTGTACACCGTACCAAGGAGCGATTTATATATATACCGAAGTTGGGCTTGGACGGCTGTTTGTTTTCTCACGGCGCATTTGTTACCTTGACGTCGCCCTTGCCGTTTACGATCGGCAGCATAGCACTGTGCACTTGTCAGGTCCACCAAGGACATTTATTACGTTGCTCAAGCCGATTGACGGCGCGAAGAGATAGTTCACCATACCCAATCCCTAGTTCCTCTCTTCCTCCTCCCGTTTGTCCTGATGACCGCCAGCTGAAGGCATCCTCTCTTTTTTTCGGGTGAAAACTTGTATTACTCACTCCCAAGGTTCATATAATCAATCGCAGCTAGCTCTAAAACTCCTGGAAGGCATCCTCCCCTGTTCTCTAGTTGCTCTACACCCAATCCCTTAGTTCCACTGAGGCAGAGGCGGAGCGTAAGGTAGACCAGCCCGAGCCATGGATGAGGCTTCCAAATGTGCAATCCTTTTTATTGATTACACAATTTGTCACATAAATCAAACACAAATTTTTTGAAGAGGCCCACAAAGTTTCAAGTCAAACGGATTGGTATAATTATTTGTTAAAAAAGAAATCTATTTTATTTGGCGCTGGACAACTTTATATTTTACTAGGGATTACATGATGAGCCAAATGACGTTGGTTTCAACATGACAATTGGTCAGGGGGATTTATATTAATATATGAATATTTTAGTTTTATAGTTTGAGGAAATAATAATTCGACTTGTCTTTTAAATTTGAATATGAGGTCGGTTTGGAATGAAGTGATGATTAGCAAAATTAATTATGATGGCATGGCATCATTAACAGGAGTTTGTTGTAGCATGACACCCGGGGTGTTACAACACGCCCTCCGTCAGTGAAAAACATACCAATAGAATGGGGATAGGGCGGCGAGAACATTATTCCTACATAGGCAACGTTGTCATTTCGCGGCTCTCCCCAAACAAAACGCAAAGACTCACTAAAGAAAACCTGAGAAAAAACACACATGCCATTGTACAACAAGTTTGGGTATGATGTTGAGCTCATGGTCGGTGAGAACTGTGCACCGACGCCTTCTTCTCCAATGATCAGGGCAAGCCAGGCCACCGGTGAAGACCTCCACCCCGGATCTCTCCGTTCACCGTCAGCTTCACCAAGGCCAATGTCCGACACCGCCGCTCGAGCACCCATGTCTTTCGCCATCCCACAACAACTCTCCAACACTTTGGAAGTCGTGCCCAAGAAAAGGACTTTCAGAGTATTCTTTTTTTAATCACCTTGCAGAAATCTGCCTACATTACAAATTTTTGAAAGCACTTCATGTTGGAAATATGCCCTAGAGGCAATAATAAATTGATTATTATTATATTTCCTTGTTCATGATAATCGTTTATTATCCATGCTAGAATTGTATTGATAGGAAACTCAGATACATGTGTGGATACATAGACAACACCATGTCCCAGTAAGCCTCTAGTTGACTAGCTCGTTGATCAATAGATGGTTACGGTTTCCTGACCATGGACATTAGATGTCGTTGATAACGGGATCACATCATTAGAAGAATGATGTGATGGACAAGACCCAATCCTAAGCCTAGCACAAAGATCGTTTAGTTCGTATGCTAAAGCTTTTCTAATGTCAAGTATCATTTCCTTAGACCATGAGATTGTGCAACTCCCGGATACCGTAGGAATATTTTGGGTGTGCCAAACGACACAACGTAACTGGGTGGCTATAAAGGTACACTACAGGTATCTCCGAAAGTGTCTGTTGGGTTGGCACGAATCGAGACTAGGATTTGTCACTCCGTGTAAACGGAGAGGTATCTCTGGGTCCACTCGGTAGGACATCATCATAATGTGCACAATGTGACCAAGGAGTTGATCACGGGATGATGTGTTACGGAATGAGTAAAGAGACTTGCCGGTAACGAGATTAAACAAGGTATCGGGATACCGACGATCGAATCTCGGGCAAGTATCGTACCGCTAGACAAAGGGAATTGTATACGGGATTGATCAAGTCCTTGACATCGTGGTTCATCCGATGAGATCATCGTGGAACATGTGGGAGCCAACATGGGTATCCAGATCCCGCTGTTGGTTATTGGCCAGAGAGTTATCTCGGCCATGTCTGCATGACTCCCGAACCCGTAGGGTCTACACACTTAAGGTTTGATGACGCTAGGGTTATAGGGAATAGATATACGTGGTTACCAAATGTTGTTTGGAGTCCCGGATGAGATCCCGGACGTCAGGAGGAGTTCCGGAATGGTCCGGAGGTAAAGATTAATATATAGGAAGTATGGTTTTGGCCACCAGAAGTGTTCCGGGCATCACCGGTAGTGTACCGGGACCACCGGAGGGGTCCGGGGGTCCACCAGGTGGGGCCAGCAGCCCTGGAGGCCTACATGGGCCAATAGTGGGAAGGGGCCAGCCCCTAAGTGGGCCGGGGCGCCTCCCCACCAAGGCCCATGCGCCTAAGGGGAAGAGGGGGCAAACCCTAAGGGCAGATGGGCCTTAAGGCCCATGCCTGGTGCGCCTCCCTCTCCCCCTCCACTTGTCCGCCACCCTAGATGGGATTGGGGCTGGCTGCCGCCCCTAGGGTGGAACCCTAGGTGGGGCGCACCCCTCCCTCTCCCCTATATATACTTGAGGACTTGGGGCTGCCAACAGATGAGTTCCTCTCCTTCTTGGCGCAGCCCTACCCCTCTCCCTCCTCGCCTCTTGTGGTGCTTGGCGAAGCCCTCCTGGAGTACCACGCTCCTCCACCACCACCACGTCGTCGTGGTGCTGCTGGATGGATTCTTCCCCAACCTCTCCTTCTCCCCTTGCTGGATCAAGGCGTATGAGACGTCACCGGGCTGTACGTGTGTTGAACACGGAGGTGCCGTCTGTTCGGCACTAGGATCATCGGTGATTTGGATCACGATGATGCAAGTGCATTATATCGACCAGAGGGGGGTGAATAGGCGATTTTTATGAAAGTCTTCAAAACGTGGAAGTTATGAAGACAAACAGAATAGATAGGCCTATCACTATGCAGCGGAAGTTAGATTGCACAAGGCAAGCCATGGTCAAGTATTCAATAGAGTGAAAGCACAGTGACAAAAGGCTTCCGTGTAATAAGGATCAGGTAGGAAGAAGTTATGAAGCCAAACAAATCATACAGTTACGTTGTGAAGACAAAAGATAGAGCAAGCATGCAATGGCTTCACAATGAGTAACAGTAAGTAAGAGGAAGTGAAGATGAAACCAGTGACACGTTGAAGACAATGATTTGTTGGACCATTTCCAGTTGCTGTGACAACTGTACGTCTGGTTGGAGCGGCTAGGTATTTAAACAAAAGGACACACAGTCCCGCACACCCAGTCCTGAACACACAGCTCAGCACAGCCAGTCCTCACCGTTTTCTCCTTGAGCTAAGGTCACACAGACCTCGCCCAATCACTCTGGTAAGTCTTCAAGGTAGACTCCCAAACCTTCACAGACTTCATTCACTGACAATCCACAATTTCTCTTGGATGCTCAGAACGCGACGCCTAACCGTCTGGAGGATGCACACACCTCAAGTGTAATAAGTCTTCAGATCACTCAAACAAGAAGAATTAAGTGATGCCCAATTTGCTCTGGCTCTGGGTGGTTAGGGCTTTTCTCCTCGCTAGGAATTTTCTCTCAAAGGCTTCGAGGTGGGTTGCTCTCAAACGACAAAAGTCGTGCACTGAAATCTGAGCAGCCAACACTTTATGGTGGTAGGGGGTGGACTATTTATAGCCACTGGGCAACCCGACCTGATTTGTCCGAAATGACCCTGGGTCACTAAGGAACTGACACGTGTTCCAACAGTCAGATTTTGAACTCACACGGCAACTTTACTTGGGCTGCAAGTAAAGCTGACTTGTCCGACTCTGGACAAGATTTGCTCTCATAGTCTTCGCTCGAAGACATAGGATTTGAATTAGGCATCACTTCAGTCATTCTGACTGGTTCTCTTGGACCCCACTTAACAGTACGGTGGTTCCTATGACTCAACACAAATGAAATAAACTACGAAGGATCTAAGTCTTCGAGTTCCATAGGCTTCACGTGGTGTCTTCTCTTGTCATAGTCTTCAATGTGAATATCTTCATGTACCACCATTGTCTTCAATGTCTTCATACATTTTTAGGGGTCATCTCTGGTAGTAAAACCGAATCAATGAGGGACTTCTACCTGTGTTATCCTGCAATTCTCACAAACACATTAGTCCCTCATCTAGGTTTGTCGTCAATACTCCAAAACCAACTAGGGATGGCACTAGATGCACTTACAATCTCCCCTTTTTTGGTGATTGATGACAAACTAGTTGAAGTTTTCAACGGGGAATATAATTTGTGAAATTGTAAAGGAATTGTCTTCATAAGCTGCAAGGGCTCCCCCTGAGGATGTGCATATAAGTAATTTGCTTCTTGAATGCAAATGCACATGGCAGGTTGTACTTGTGGAGATCCACTTCAACTTATGATGACAATCCACTATGCATCTAAGAGTATACGAAGATAATGACATGCAAAATGGAAAATGGACGTCTGCAGAATGATCTAAGTGCGGAATTTATCATCGCACATGCGGAATTTATCTTCGCAAAACAGACTGACAAACAGGTAGCAGACGACCATCAAGTCTAAGTGTTACAACTCAAAGAAGCAAATGTAGCAAAAACGGGAGTTGTAAGCACGAAGCAAAATGTAGAAAAATATAAAGGCACCCGCCCATAGTGACCCGCTTGAAGACTATAAACATCATATGCTTCTCCCCCTTTTGTCAGTGGTGACCAAAAAGGTTTGAAGACATAGAGTTTTCTACGCGTTCCCAGGCGGAGCAGGGTCGGTGGAGGTGTTTGGCGGTGCAGACGAGCTTGGTGCAGATTCGACGCACGCTGAAGTAGGTGGAGGTGATGTAGCGTCGTCTTCTTCTTCGATAATCCGGGCAGACACCGTGGCAGCAGAGGAAGACAACTCTGAGTCTTCAAGTGACGGAGTTCCGCGCAGCACAACTCTTCTGGGAGGTGTGGAGTCAAACTTGAATCTCTCTCTGAAGCCATCCTCGTGAAGATCAGCTTCAGAGCACAGCATTGTGAGTCCTTTCCAGGTGCAGCGACAAGTTTCATGTGCTACAAATGCATTCTTGGTGGCAAGATTTCTGATGCGGTTGACATCCACCAAGATGCTTTTCATCTGCCTCTTGAGCCAGTCGTGATGCCTATCCTGCTTTTGGTGAAGAGCCACAAGAAGCTCTCGGTCATTGAGGGCACGAGCGCGCTTCTTGGGTCTTTGAGCATTTGTGCTGCCTATGGCTTCAGTAGGTGCTGGGCGTGGCGCACGTGTAGTGCCAGCCAACGGATACACTCTGGAGATGGCTTCAACACCTTCAACATTCTGAGTGAAGCTCTGGTGTTCTGCATTCTGAAGACTTAATGGTTGCTTGGCAGGCTCAGGATATATAGCTTCAGCAGAGGTGTCCACATCTAGCAAGAAGATCCGATGGTTGTGGGCTGAGGGCTGATATGAAGTCGCAGAGTGAAGCTTGATCAGCCTCATAACCCAAGGAGCATAAAACTTCAAGCCAAATAAATCTGAGCCTGATGCTGCAAGTTGGCGTATGAAGAGATCCTGCGGGTTGAAGCATTTTCCGTGAAGAATACAGAATATGAGAGTCTTCATTGCACCTTCAATCTTGGCATATGGAGAGTGTCCCTTAATGGGCCAGAGAGTCCGCCTGATGATATGATATATGGTTCTGGGCAGGTACTCGAGGTCTTAGACGAAGAACTCAGTTGGATAGGGTGCATCATGGGGCAATGGCTTCATCATTGAGAGCATCTGACTCATATTTGGTTCAGGCCTCTAGAATATGCTCTCAATTGCTTCAGCATGAAGTTGACAGCCTTCTTCGAAGAATTCGCCAGGAGTGGGCAGGCCGGTAAGCTCAATGATATCAAATGCATTGGCTTCATGATGGACATTGCCGGTCATCCACTCCAGGACCCAAGTCTTCGGATCTCTGTTGTAGCCTTTGATATGGAGGGTGGCCTAGAATTGAAGCAGAAGCTCTTCATTCCAGTGCTCTTCATCTGTGATAAACGGCAGCAGACCCACTTATCTGAAGCAATCCAGTGCTTCTTCCAGGCCGGGCAGAACAGCAACAGCTTCAACCTCAAGGCGCTTGTGCGGGAAAATGCGACCTTGGTTGTATAGGATGCATGAGTAATAACTGCATTGTGGATAGCTCCAGAACCTATCTAATACAATCCGTTCCATTGAATAAGGGTTCTTGGAGCTGTTGAAGAACGTGTTATCTGCCCTGAAGCTATTGATGTTGAAGGAGCCAGGAGCTGATGCAGGACCTGGGAACCTTGGCAGTCGCGGGATCGGCTTCTGGACCTGAGGCCTGTGCGCAACATGATGTTGGGGAACGTAGTAATTTCAAAAAAATTCCTACGCACACGCAAGATCATGTGATGCATAGCAACGAGAGGGGAGAGTGTTTTCTACGTACCCAACGCAGACCGACTGCGGAAGCGCTGACACGACGTAGAGGAAGTAGTTGTACGTCTTCACGATCCAATCGATCAAGCACCGAAACTACGGCACCTCCGAGTTCGAGCACACATTCAGCTCGATGACGATCCCCGGACTCCGATCCAACAAAGTGTCGGGGAAGAGTTACGTCAGCACGACGGCGTGGTGACGATCTTGATGGACTACCGCAGCAGGTCTTCGCCTAAACTCCGCTACAGTATTATCGAGGAATATGGTGGCAGGGGGCACCGCACACGGCTAAGGAATAGATCACGTGGATCAACTTGTGTGTCTAGAGGTGTCCCCTACCTCCGTATATAAAGGAGCCAAGGGGGAGGGCTGGCCGGCCAAGGAGGAGGGCGCAGGAGAGTCCTACTCCCTCTGGGAGTAGGATTCCCCCTCCAATCCTAGTCCAACTAGGATTCCTCGGAGGGGAAAAGAGGAGGAGGGGGCCGGACACCTCTCCTAGTCCTAATAGGATTAGGGGAAGGGGGAGGCGCGCAGACCATCTAGGGCAGCCCCTTCTCTTTTCCACTAAGGCCCACTATGGCCCATATAGCTCCCGGGGGGTTCCGGTAACCCTCCCGGTACTCCGGTAAAATCCCGATTTCACCCAGAACACTTCCGATGTCCAAACATAGGCTTCCAATATATCAATCTTTACGTCTCGACCATTTCGAGACTCCTCGTCATGTCCGTGATCATATCCGGGACTCCGAACAACCTTCGGTACATCAAAATGCATAAACTCATAATAAAACTGTCATCGTAACCTTAAGCGTGCGGACCCTACGGGTTCGAGAACAATGTAGACATGACCGAGACATGTCTCCGGTCAATAACCAATAGCGGGACCTGGATGCCCATATTGTCTCCTACATATTCTACAAAGATCTTTATCGGTCAGACCGCATAACAACATACGTTGTTCCCTTTGTCATCAGTATGTTACTTGCCCGAGATTCGATCGTCGGTATCCAATACCTAGTTCAATCTCGTTACCGGCAGGTCTCTTTACTCGTTCCGTAATACATCATCTCACAACTAACATATTAGTTGTAATGCTTGCAAGGCTTATGTGATGTGTATTACCGAGAAGGCCCAGAGATACCTCTCCGACAATCGGAGTGACAAATCCTAATCTCGAAATACGCCAACCCAACATCTACCTTTGGAGACACCTGTAATGCTCCTTTATAATCACCCAGTTACGTTGTGACGTTTGGTAGCACCCAAAGTGTTCCTCCGGCAAACGGGAGTTGCATAATCTCATAGTCATAGGAACATGTATAAGTCATGAAGAAAAGCAATAGCAACATACTAAACGATCGGGTGCTAAGCTAATGGAATGGGTCATGTCAATCAGATCATTCAACTAATGATGTGACCTCGTTAATCAAATAACAACTCATTGTTCATGGTTAGGAAACATAACCATCTTTGATTAACGAGCTAGTCAAGTAGAGGCATACTAGTGACACTTTGTTTGTCTATGTATTCACACATGTATTATGTTTCCGGTTAATACAATTCTAGCATGAATAATAAACATTTATCATGTTTAAAAGGAAAAAAATAATAACTTTATTATTGCCTCTAGGGCATATTTCCTTCAGTCTCCCACTTGCACAAGAGTCAATAATCTAGATTACACTGTAATGATTCTAACACCCATGGAGCCTTGGTGTTGATCATGTTTTGCTCGTGGAAGAGGCTTAGTCAACGGGTCTGCAACATTCAGATCTGTATGTATCTTGCAAATCTCTATGTCTCCCACCTGGACTAGATCCCGGATGGAATTGAAGCGTCTCTTGATGTGTTTGGTCCTTTTGTGAAATCTGGATTCCTTTGCCAAGCCAATTGCACCAGTATTGTCACAAAAGATTTTCATTGGACCCGATGCACTAGGTATGACACCTAGATCGGATATGAACTCCTTCATCCAGACTCCTTCGTTCGCTGCTTCCGAAGCAGCTATGTACTCCGCTTCACATGTAGATCCCGCTATGATGCTTTGTTTAGAACTGTACCAACTGACAGCTCCACCGTTTAATGTAAACACGTATCCGGTTTGCGATTTAGAATCGTCTGGATCAGTGTCAGCGTAACCTTTTACGGTGAGCTCTTTGTCACCTCCATATACGAGAAACATATCCTTAGTCCTTTTCAGGTATTTCAGGATGTTCTTGACCGCTGTCCAGTGATCCACTTCTGGATTACTTTGGTTCCTCCCTGCTAAACTTATAGCAAGGCACACATCAGGTCTGGTACACAGCATTGCATACATGATAGAGCCTATGGCTGATGCATAGGGAACATCTTTCATATTCTCTCTATCTTCTGCAGTGGTCGGGCATTGAGTCTTACTCAACTTCACACCTTGTAACACAGGCAAGAATCCTTTCTTTGCTTGATCCATTTTGAATTTCTTCAAAATCTTGTCAAGGTATGTGCTTTGTGAAATTCCAATTAAGCGTCTTGATCTATCTCTATAGATCTTAATGCCTAATATGTAAGCAGCTTCACCGAGGTCTTTCATTGAAAAACTTTTATTCAAGTATCCCTTTATGCTATCCAGAAATTCTATATCATTTCCAATCAGCAATATGTCATCCACATATAATATTAGAAATGCTACAGAGCTCCCACTCACTTTCTTGTAAATACAGGCTTCTTCGAAAGTCTGTATAAAACCAAATGCTTTGATCACACTATCAAAGCGTTTATTCCAACTCCGAGAGGCTTGCACCAGTCCATAAATGGATCGCTGGAGCTTGCACACTTTGTTAGCTCCGTTTGGATCGACAAAACCTTCCGGTTGCATCATATACAACTCTTCTTCCAGAAATCCATTCAGGAATGCAGTTTTGACATCCATCTGCCAAATTTCATAATCATAAAATGCGGCAATCGCTAACATGATTCGGACAGACTTAAGCATCGCTACGGGTGAGAAAGTATCATCGTAGTCAACCCCTTGAACTTGTCGAAAACCTTTCGCGACAAGTCGAGCTTTGTAGACAGTAACATTACCATCAGCGTCAGTCTTCTTCTTGAAGATCCATTTATTCTCAATTGCTTGCCGATCATCGGGCAAGTCAACCAAAGTCCATACTTTGTTCTCATACATGGATCCCCTCTCAGATTTCATGGCTTCAAGCCACTTTGCAGAATCTGGGCTCACCATCGCTTCTTCATAGTTCGTAGGTTCATCATGATCTAGTAGCATGACTTCCAGAACTGGATTACCGTACCACTCTGGTGCGGATCTTACTCTGGTTGATCTACGAGGTTCAGTAGTATCTTGTTCTGAAGTTTCATGATCATTATCATTAACTTCCTCACTTATTGGTGTAGGTGTCGCAGAAACAGTTTTCTGTGATGTACTACTTTCCAACAAGGGAGCAGGTACAGTTACCTCGTCAAGTTCTACTTTCCTCCCACTCACTTCTTTCGAGAGAAACTCCTTCTCAAGAAAGTTTCCGAATTTAGCAACAAAAGTCTTGCCTTCGGATCTGTGATAGAAGGTGTATCCAATAGTTTCCTTTGGATATCCTATGAAGACACATTTCTCCGATTTGGGTTCGAGTTTATCAGTTTGAAGCTTTTTCACATAAGCATCGCAGCCCCAAACTTTCAGAAACGACAACTTTGGTTTCTTGCCAAACCATAGTTCATAAGGCGTCATCTCAACGGATTTTGATGGTGCCCTGTTTAACGTGAATGCGGCCGTCTCTAGAGCGTATCCCCAAAATGATAGCGGTAAATCAGTAAGAGATATCATAGATTGCACCATATCTAGTAAAGTACGATTACGACGTTCGGACACACCATTACGCTGTGGTGTTCCGGGTGGCGTGAGTTGCGAAACTATTCCACAATTTTTCAAATGTACACCAAACTCGTAACTCAAATATTCTCCTCCACGATCAGATCGTAGAAACTTTATTTTCTTGTTACGATGATTTTCCACTTCACTCTGAAATTCTTTAAACTTTTCAAATGTTTCAGATTTATGTTTCATTAAGTAGATATAACCATATCTGCTTAAATCATCTGTGAAGGTGAGAAAATAACGATATCCGCCACGAGCCTCAATATTCATCGGACCACATACATCTGTATGTATGATTTCCAACAAATTTGTTTCTCTCTCCATAGTACCGGAGAACGGTGTTTTAGTCATCTTGCCCATGAGGCACGGTTCGCAAGTACCAAGTGATTCATAATCAAGTGGTTCCAAAAGTCCATCAGTATGGAGTTTCTTCATGCGCTTTACACCGATATGACCTAAACGGCAGTGCCACAAATAAGTTGCACCATCATTATCAACTCTGCATCTTTTGGTTTCAACATTATGAATATGTGTATCACTACTCTCGAGATTCAATAAGAATAGACCACTCTTCAAGGGTGCGTGACCATAAAAGATATTACTCATATAAATAGAACAACCATTATTCTCTGATTTAAATGAATAACCGTCTCGCATCAAACAAGATCCAGATATAATGTTCATGCTCAACGCTGGCACCAAATAACAATTATTTAGGTCTAATATTAATCCCGAAGGTAGATGTAGAGGTAGCGTGCCGACCGCGATCACATCGACTTTGGAACCGTTTCCCACGCGCATCGTCACCTCGTCCTTAGCCAATCTTCGCTTAATCCGTAGCCCCTGTTTCGAGTTGCAAATATTAGCAACAGAACCAGTATCAAATACCCAGGTGCTACTGCGAGCATTAGTAAGGTACACATCAATAACATGTATATCACATATACCTTTGTTCACCTTGCCATCCTTCTTATCCGCCAAATACTTGGGGCAGTTCCGCTTCCAGTGACCAGTCTGCTTGCAGTAGAAGCACTCAGTTTCAGGCTTAGGTCCAGACTTGGGTTTCTTCTCTTGAGCAGCAACTGGTTTGCTGTTCTTCTTGAAGTTCCCCTTCTTCTTTCCTTTGCCCTTTTTCTTGAAACTAGTGGTCTTGTTGACCATCAACACTTGATGCTCTTTCTTGATTTCTACCTCCGCAGCTTTCAGCATCGCGAAGAGCTCGGGAATAGTCTTGTTCATCCCTTGCATATTATAGTTCATCACGAAGCTCTTGTAGCTTGGTGGCAGTGATTGGAGAATTCTGTCAATGACGCAATCATCTGGAAGATTAATTCCCAATTGAATCAAGTGATTATTATACCTAGACATTTTGAGTATATGCTCACTGACAGAACTGTTCTCCTCCGTCTTGCAGCTATAGAACTTATTGGAGACTTCATATCTCTCAATCCAGGCATTTGCTTGAAATATCAACTTCAACTCCTGGAACATCTCACATGCTCCATGACGTTCAAAACGTCGTTGAAGTCCCGATTCTAAGCCGTAAAGCATGGCACACTGAACTATCGAGTAGTCATCAGCTTTGCTCTGCCAGACGTTCATAACATCTGGTGTTGCTCCAGCAGCAGGCCTGGCACCCAACGGTGCTTCCAGGACGTAATTCTTCTGAGCAGCAATGAGGATAATCCTCAAGTTACGGACCCAGTCCGTATAATTGCTACCATCATCTTTCAACTTTGCTTTCTCAAGGAACGCATTAAAATTCAACGGAACAACAGCACGAGCCATCTATCTACAATCAACATAAACAAGCAAGATACTCTCAGGGACTAAGTTCATGATAAATTTAAGTTCAATTAATCATATTACTTAAGAACTCCCACTTAGATAGACATCCCTCTAATCCTCTAAGTGATCACGTGATCCAAATCAACTAAACCATGTCCGATCATCACGTGAGATGGAGTAGTTTCATCGGTGAACATCATTATGTTGATCATATCTACTATATGATTCACGCTCGACCTTTCGGTCTCCGTGTTCCGAGGCCATATCTGTATATGCTTGGCTCGTCAAGTATAACCTGAGTATTCCGCGTGTGCAACTGTTTTGCACCCGTTGTATTTGAACGTAGAGCCTATCACACCCGATCATCACGTGGTGTCTCAGCACAAAGAACTTTCGCAATGGTGCATACTCAGGGAGAACACTTCTTGATAATTTAGTGAGAGATCATCTTATAATGCTACCGTCAATCAAAGCAAGATAAGATGCATAAAAAGATAAACATCACATGCAATCAATATAAGTGATATGATATGGCCATCATCATCCTTGTGCCTGTGATCTCCATCTCCGAAGCACCGTCATGATCACCATCGTCACCGGCGCGACACCTTGATCTCCATCGTAGCATCGTTGTCGTCTCGCCAATCTTATGCTTCTACGACTATCACTACCGCTTAGTAATAAAGTAAAGCATTACATCGCGATTGCATTGCATACAATAAAGCGACAACCATATGGCTCCTGCCAGTTGCCGATAACTCGGTTACAAAACATGATCATCTCATACAATAAAATTTAGCATCATGCCTTGACCATATCACATCACAGGATGCCCTGCAAAAACAAGTTAGACGTCCTCTACTTTGTTGCTGCAAGTTTTACGTGGCTGCTATGGGCTTTAAGCAAGAACCAATCTCACCTACGCATCAAAACCACAACGATAGTTTGTCAAATAGACTCTGTTTTAACCTTCGCAAGGACCGGGCATAGCCATACTTGGTTCAACTAAAGTTGGAGAGACAGTCGCCCACAAGCCATCTATGTGCAAAGCACGTCGAGGGAACCGGTCTCGCGTAAGCATACGCGTAAGGTTGGTCCAGGTTGTCTCGTCCAACAGTACCGCCGAACCAAAGTATGACATGCTGGTAGGCAGTTTGACTTGTATCGTCCACAACTCACTTGTGTTCTACTCGTGCATATAACATCAACATAAATAACCTGGCTCGGATGCCACTGTTGGGGAACGTAGTAATTTCAAAAAATTTCCTACGCACACGCAAGATCATGTGATGCATAGCAACGAGAGGGGAGAGTGTTGTCTACGTACCCAACGCAGACCGACTGCGGAAGCGCTGACACGACGTAGAGGAAGTAGTTGTACGTCTTCACGATCCAACCGATCAAGCACCGAAACTACGACACCTCCAAGTTCGAGCACACGTTCAGCTCGATGACGATCCCTGGACTCCGATCCAGCAAAGTGTCGGGGAAGAGTTCCGTCAGCACGACGGCATGGTGACGATCTTGATGGACTACCGCAGCAGGGCTTCGCCTAAACTCCGCTACAGTATTATCGAGGAATATGGTGGCAGGGGGCACCGCACACGGCTAAGGAATAGATCACGTGGATCAACTTGTGTGTCTAGAGGTGTCCCCTGCCTCCGTATATAAAGGAGCCAAGGGGGAGGGCTGGCCGGCCAAGGAGGAGGGTGCAGGAGAGTCCTACTCCCTCTGGGAGTAGGATTCCCCCTCCAATCCTAGTCCAACTAGGATTCCTCGGAGGGGAAAAGAGGAGGAGGGGCCGGCCACCTCTCCTAGTCCTAATAAGACTAGGGGAAGGGGGAGGCGTGCAGCCCATCTAGGGCAGCCCCTTCTCTTTTCCACTAAGGCCCACTATGGCCCATATAGCTCCCGGGGGGTTCCGGTAACCCTCCCGGTACTCCGGTAAAATCCCGATTTCACCCACAACACTTCCGATGTCCAAACATAGGCTTCCAATATATCAATCTTTACGTCTCGACCATTTCGAGACTCCTCGTCATGTCCGTGATCATATCCGGGACTCCGAACAACCTTCGGTACATCAAAATGCATAAACTCATAATAAAACTGTCATCGTAACCTTAAGCGTGCGGACCCTACGGGTTCGAGAACAATGTAGACATGACCGAGACATGTCTCCGGTCAATAACCAATAGCGGGACCTGGATGCCCATATTGGCTCCTACATATTCTACAAAGATCTTTATCGGTCAGATCGCATAACAACATACGTTGTTCCCTTTGTCATCAGTATGTTACTTGCCCGAGATTCGATCGTCGGTATCCAATACCTAGTTCAATCTCGTTACCGGCAGGTCTCTTTACTCGTTCCGTAATACATCATCTCACAACTAACATATTAGTTGTAATGCTTGCAAGGCTTATGTGATGTGTATTACCGAGAAGGCCCACAGATACCTCTCCGACAATCGGAGTGACAAATCCTAATCTCGAAATACGCCAACCCAACATCTACCTTTGGAGACACCTGTAATGCTCCTTTATAATCACCCAGTTACGTTGTGACGTTTGGTAGCACCCAAAGTGTTCCTCCGGCAAACGGGAGTTGCATAATCTCATAGTCATAGGAACATGTATAAGTCATGAAGAAAAGCAATAGCAACATACTAAACGATCGGGTGCTAAGCTAATGGAATGGGTCATGTCAATCAGATCATTCAACTAATGATGTGACCTCGTTAATCAAATAACAACTCATTGTTCATGGTTAGGAAACATAACCATCTTTGATTAACGAGCTAGTCAAGTAGAGGCATACTAGTGACACTTTGTTTGTCTATGTATTCACACATGTATTATGTTTCCGGTTAATACAATTCTAGCATGAATAATAAACATTTATCATGTTTACAAGGAAATAAATAATAACTTTATTATTGCCTCTAGGGCATATTTCCTTCACATGATAGTTGAATTATGGACCGGCAGCAGACTCAGGTACAGAAGTGTCAGGAGCAGTAGCTTCAGTGTCTTCTGAAGCTGTTGTTGGGTAAGGCTCCACATTGGCTTCGGTGTTGTTTGTGGCAGCCTCAACATTTTCAGCCTCCACACGTGTAGTGAGAGGGACGAACTCAGGCACGTTCTCCTGGAGAACTGCTTCTTGTTGGAGCGGGGGAGTTGGAGCTTGTGGTTCTTCTTCATTCTCTTCGGCTGATGCAGCCGGAATGTCTTCAGCAGGATTTTGAGGCCTTGGTCCCTTGTGAAGCCTGCGGAATGCAGACGACGCCGTTGGAGTTGGAGTGGGCTGGGCCTCATTGTCTTCCTCTTGTGGGTGATCTGCCCACGATGCATCTTGTGCAATTGGCGGCAATGGACGACCAATGCTGATCAGTTCGCTTGTCTCAAGCTGAGGAAGGGCTGCATCATCTTGTACATTGTCGTGGTGACCAATGTCTTCAGCAGCGTTGGGGTCGGCTGCTGGAATGTCTTCAGCTTCAGGAGGCTCTGTGGGAGCAGGCTCATGAACTGTCAGCTGACGATCTGCGTCAGGATAGATGACAGAGAGGGGTTCAACCATTAAGGGCTCTGTGGGAGCAGCCCGAGCTTTCTTGGTCTTGCGCTTCTTCTTGGTGGGGTCAGAAGGAGAGGCCTCAGAGTGTTTCCTCTTCTTCGCTTCAGCTTCAGCTGTCCTTGTCTTCTTGAGCTCTGATGCAGTGGACCGGCTCTTTGGCTTCGAGCCAGTCGTAGTAGTGGGGAAGACAATCGGAGCAGGTTCTTGTCTTGGTGCCTCTGGTTCAGTGGTGGCAGTCTTCTTCTTTTTCTTAGCGGCCATCCTGGGGTCGATGCCTGGACGCCCAAGTGCCTTACGCTTCTCGGCCTCATTGTAGGCCTGCACACATCTGTCTGCCAGTGTCTTCATCCGCTCACGCGAACCTTGAGCTTTTGTACGCTTTTTCAGAAAGTTCTCCTTTGGCTCGTGCAGCATGATCTTGAAGTTCTTCACTTCTTGCACGCTGAGCTTGGCCATGTGCTTCTTGAACTGAGCCTTTTCAAAATCAATTTTCTGCTTCAGTTCAACAATGCGCTGAGCAATTGCAAGTTCTGAAGCAATAGCGCCTTGGAAAGCGACGCTGAGGCCAATGGGCAACTGAAGATCTTCGAAGCTGATGTTCGGTGAGGCAAACCATTCATCGATGAAGTTGTGGATGATGGCGACATCAAACAGAGGCAGATTGTTGAAGATTTCAGCCTCTTCCTTGCTCTTGATGAGCTGCTCAAGAACGTCATCTCCAAGATCTTCATCGCTTGACAGATCAATGGTTTCGCTGCGCAGAATGGCAGCAGCTGTGAGCTCTTTGCCTGTGTGTGGCTGAGGCTTCTTGGCTTCCTGGGACTTGGAGACTCGTGATAAGTCTTCAGACTGCACACTGGCTTCAGGAGGTGCAGTTGCCAATGGCTTCGCTCTGGAGATTTTGGGTGAAGTGGCTGGCTTTGAAGCTTTTGGTTTCTTCATCTGCTTTGGCTTCGGCGCAGCAGGCGCGTCATCAGACTCAGTGTCTGCTGGAGGGTCATTCACGGCAGTCCCTTGGACTAGGATGCGGGTGATGGGGCCTGCAAGATTGGCATACGGACCGATGATATTGGGTTCGGCGTCGCGTGTGCCATCCGCCCTTGGCGCAGATGGACCAGGGTTGAAGTCTAACCCCAGCTTCTTCTTGTTTTGCTTCGCAGAGTTCTGAGAAAACTGAAAGTTGCGCTTGAACAGATTGTCATCGCAACACCAGAGGAGTGATGACGGATGTGCTTCAGCTGGCTGCGGTCCTCGGACCATGCATGGATAGAAACCTTGAGCAATGGCTTCGTCTCTGTACCTGGGTACGAGATTTTTATATAGTACGTCTCCCCACGGTCTCTTGATGGCGCACTTCTCCGCGTACTCCTGAGTGACGAAGCGGTAGTGGAACCATTGCTCTGCCCAATATCTTCGAATCCATTGGATTCATGTCTTGCGCTGACCATAGTTTTCTTCAGGATCAGTTTTGTACATCTCTGCCAATTCATTAGGCAGATCTTTGGACGTTCCACCACGTCGATGTCTGCCTCCCTTCCTTGCTGCTGTTTCTGAAGCCATGAATCTTAACTTGGAAGGCTTCAAGATGTTCAAAGGCTTCAAAGGCTTCCTTTTGCTTGACCAACAAGAACTCGCTCCAGGAGAGTTGATGTGATGCTATAAGTACTCTGCAAATGAATGCAGACTATGAGAACCAAAGGATTCTCCCACGGACATGTACCTGTGACAACATTAAGGTGCGAGGGAAGGGGAAGAGGTCATATGCATTCTCAAAAGATTTTGAAGATAAATCAGTTTAGAAGACATTGACCTCATTGTGCGAAGACATTCACTCATAGAAAAGAAGTTGGTTCCAGATTTGTACGAACCCACAGATCAGTACTAGTGAGGAATCTAACTACTTCATGAAGCACAAGTGAATATACTAGGCAGGTTATGAGATGCAGACTGAGAGAGATCTAACTTGTGAGAACTGAAACTTCTTATGGAGAAAGTGACTGAACTATAGGATCAAAAGAGGCTGTAGAAAGAGGTTTTATTTACCACACTTGGAACTGCTAGACGAAGTGGGAGATGAGGCCGAGCAGTTCGATCCTCCGTGCCATAACTTGGCGACGGAAGACACCTACGGCCACGGCGGAGAGGACGATGTCCGCGGTCGGCGTGAAAACGGCGTCGGAGAGGTTGCGGCAGTGAAGCGCTTCGTCGCCAGCGTCGTCGAGAGCTAGCGGTGGCGCTAGGGTTCGTGCGAGGGTGGAGGAAGAGATGATGACCGCGGTGAATTGTGTATTTATAGGTATAGAGGCGGCACTGCGCTATTACACAGGTGCCCCTGGCGTTTCGCATCTTAACAGCACGTGTCCACCATGCGGAATATCGAGGGCAGTTCCACATCCCACGCACGCCTGGATTGTCGGGTGGTCGTTCCTACTTCTCCGGATTTCCTGTGGATGAATGAGCATTGAAAATGATTTTAAAGTTTGTCTCTGTGTCTTCTGCTGACAAGGACGCAGAGAAGACATTCGACAGTTTCAATAGAATGCATATGACTTGGAGAGATAGAATTTGAGATTGATAGCATAGAGAGGTTAGGGTCCGATCACATTCACTTAGTTCAAAAGATTCAAACAAGAAGACATATCTATAAGTGAATGCTGTAGAGGACAGAACACTAGTATATATATATATAATCAACATAGTCAAGATAATCATGAAGACATGTTGAGATTGAAGCCAAACCAAATGTGAAGACATTTCAAGGTAACGCCATGAGTGAAACACTTCAAAATAGAATGTTTGGTGGTGGCGTTACCCACCGTATAGGAAGTATTAGACCCAGACACGGCGCACAATTGTCGTGGCGCTCCGAAGTCAAATCCCCCATTAATGTATTCACACTTAGAATGTATGTCTTCATTGATTGAAGATATATGTTACTTCGTGTGTTGCACATCTAAGTAATCAATATGCATAAGTGTTAGGATGTGTGCCTGATCACAGGACATTTGAGGATTCCAAGATATTTAGCTCACACCGTAACTTGCAGAATCTCTTCTCATCCAAGGGCTTGCTGAAGATATCTGCCAATTGCTCTTCAGTGTTGACATGTATGATACCAATATCTTCCTTTGCAACATGATCTCTGAGAAAGTGATGACGAATTTTAATGTGCTTTGTCTTCGAGTGCTGAACTGGGTTGTTGGCGATCTTGATGGCGCTTTCGTTGTCGCAGTAAAGTGGCACTTGCTTCAGACGAATGCCATAGTCCTTGAGAGTTTGCTTCATCCACAGAAGCTGAGCGCAGCAAGATCCAGCAGCAATTTATTCAGATTCAGCAGTGGAGAGGGATACGCAGTTCTGCTTCTTTGAAGACCAACATACAAGTGATCGTCCAAGAAAGTGGCATGTGCCTGATGTAGACTTGCGATGAACTTTGTCACCAGCATAATCAGCATCCGAGAGTCCAACCAGATCAAACTCTGAGCCCTTTGGATACCATAATCCTAGAGTTGGGGTGTGAGCCAAATATCGAAGAATTCGCTTCACAGCTAAGTGATGCGACTCCTTTGGTGCCGCTTGAAATCGAGCACACATGCAAACACTAAGCATAATATCTGGCCTAGATGCACATAAATAAAGCAAAGAACCAATCATGGAGCGGTATACCTTTTGATCGAACTCTTTGCCATTGTCGTCGGGACCCAGATGATGTTTGGCTGGCATTGGTGTTGTGAAGCCTTTGCGGTCTTGCATACCGAACTTCTTCAGGCACTCTTTAAGATATTTCTCTTGAGATATGAAGATGCCGTTGCGTTGTTGCCGTATTTGAAGACTGAGGAAGAACTTCAGCTCCCCCATCATGGACATCTGATATTGCTCTTGCATCATATAGCCAAACTCTTCACTGTACTTCTGATTGGTGCAGCCGAAGATAATGCCATCCACATATATTTGGCATACAAACAGTTCACCATCATATGTCTTCGTAAAGAGAGTGGGATCTAGGGAACCAGGTATGAAGCCTCTGCTCTTCAGGAAGTATTTGAGTGTGTCATACCAGGCCCGAGGGGCTTGTTTGAGGCCATACAGTGCCTTATTGAGCTTGTATACCATGTCAGGATGTTTTGGATCTTCAAACCCTGGTGGTTGTGCAACATACACTTCTTCTTCAATCTTGCCATTGAGAAAGGCACTCTTCGCATCCATTTGATATAGAATTATGTTGTGATGATTTGCATAGGCCAGCAATATACGTATGGCTTCAAGTCTAGCCACAGGAGCAAATGTTTAATCGAAGTCAATGCCTTCCACTTGAGTATATCCTTGAGCAACGAGGCGAGCTTTGTTTCTGATGATTTGACCATGCTCATCTTGCTTGTTGCGGTATATCCATTTGGTGCCTATTATGTTATGCTTCTGTGGATCAGGACGCTTAACCAATTCCCATACATTGTTCAGTTCAAACTGTTGAAGCTCTTCTTGCATTGCTTGAATCCATTCAGGTTCCATAAAGGCTTCTTCGACTTTCTTGGGTTCTGAAATTGAGACGAATGCGAAGTGCCCACAGAAATTTGCCAGTTGAGTTGCCCTTAAACGAGTGAGTGTACCAGGTGCATTGATGGTATCAATTATTCTGTCAATCTGCACTTCATTGGCAACATGAGGATGTATAGGGCGAAGATTTTGCTCTTGCTGATCTGTGTTGTCATTGGGAGGAATATCTTAAGGCTGAGCATTGTCTTCATGTGGATCAGGTGCTGAGATGATAAGTTCTTCTTCAGGATGAGCTTCAGAAGGTACAATTTCTCCAGTTCCCATAAGCTTGATTGATTCACTAGCTGGAACTTCATCTAGCACATTTGGCAGTTGCTCTCTTTGTGAACCATTGGTTTCATCGAACCGCACATCCACTGTTTCAACCACTTTGTAGTGAAAGAGATTGAAGAATCTGTAGGAGTGCGGATCCTTTCCATATCCAAGCATGAAGCCCTCATGTGCTTTTGGTGCAAACTTTGAGGTGTGGTGTGGGTCCTTGATCCAGCATCTTGCGCCAAATACTCTGAAGTAACTGACATTTGGCTTCTTGCCAGTTAGGAGTTCATAAGATGTCTTGTTCAGAAGCTTGTGAAGATAAATACGATTGATTGTATGGCATGCAGTGTCAATAGCTTCAGTCCAGAATTTTCTTGGAGTCTTGTATTCAACTAGCATTGTTCTGGCCATCTCAATGAGTGTTCTGTTCTTGAGTTCGACGATGCCATTTTGTTGTGGCGTGTACGGAGCTGAGAATTCATGAGTGATGCCCAATGTATCAAGATATGTGTCAAGGACAGTGTTCTTGAATTCAGTGCCATTGTCACTTCTGATGTGCTTTATCTTGGCGCCATAATTGTTCATGGCTCGATTGGCGAAGCGTCTGAACACATCCTGCACTTCAGTCTTGAAAAGGATTATGTGCACCCAAGTATATCTAGAGTAATCATCAACAATGACAAAGCCATAGAGGCAGGCAGTAGTGGAAAAAGTTGAGTAGTGAGTGGGACCAAAGAGATCCATATGAAGCAGTTCGAAGGGTCGAGTAGTGGTCATGATTGTCTTCGAAGGATGTTTTGCCCTTGTCATCTTCCCTGCTTCACAGGCACCGCATAAGTGATCTTTCTTGAACTTGACGCCCTCGATGCCTATGACATGCTTCTTCTTCGCAAGGGTGTGGAGGTTCCTCATCGCAGCATGCCCATGCCTCCGATGCCAAAGCCAGCATTCTAAAGCTTTTGCAAGAAGACATACTGCAAGCTGTGGCCCTGCTGAGAAATCTACCACATACAAATCATCTTTCCGATACCCTTCAAACACTAGAGACTTGTCAGATTCCATTAGTACCAGGCTACGATATTTTTCAAATATTACGACCATGTTCAAATCACAAAGCATTGAGACAGACATTAAGTTGAAGCCAAGGGATTCAACAAGCATGAATTTATCCATGTGTTGATCCTTTGAGATTGCAACTCTACCCAGACCCAATACCTTACTTTTACCAGTGTCAACAAATGTGATGTGGCTCTTGTCGGATGGACGTAAGGTTGACTCCATAAGAAGGCTTCTTTTGCCAGTCATGTGATTTGTACACCCACTGTCAATAATCCATTCTGAAGACTCTGAAGACGCTGGTGTCGTACCCTACAGTGCAGTTAGGGGGATAGGCTTCACGAAGAGAATTGTGAAGCAAAAATATTTGACGAACCAGTGGTTTATGAAAACTTAGATCCAGATTAGGACTAATAGGGAAAGTAGCATGCGATTCAGGAACAAAGTACATAATGATGCCATTCGGGCATTTTATCTTGCGCCCTACAAGATTTTTAAGGTCCCCAGCAATAGCGTCAGAAGATTTTGGTTTTCTGCTGGAGACCTTTCCCTGCAAAAGAGAGTTAAGCTTTCTTAACCACCCACATCTTCAAGGGTGGCTTAGAAGCAATAAGTCTAAGTGCAGCATCTGAGAATTTTGGCTTTGGAGCCCTAGCAAATAGTCTAGCAGGAGGACAATAGTACTCATAAGAATAGGCAGAATAGTTCTTGGTCATATGAACATGACGGTTTGATGAACCGCTCTCATATTCATATGCCTGAGTATGGTTTCCCTGCAAAACATTTGTGTTAGTGCGACTCAGGTGAGTCCTCTGTCTGTATGAAGCCTTTGGACCGAGGTTTGTCTTCTTCATGTGAGGTGTCATGAAGACATTCACAGGAAGATTTTCCAGACACGTTTTCGGAACCCAGATCTTCTTCATAGGCGATCCATTCCTGCAGTTAGTACCAATGTACCTGGCAAATACTTCACCATTTTGATTCTTAAACAGTTTATAGTTTGCATCAAGGGATTCATCAATGATAATGGGGTTAGCACAAGTGAAGCCAGATAGATTGGATGGATTTGCTGAGGATTCCTTTGCAGCAACCCATGTGGTTTTGGGGTACTGCTCAGGTTTCCAATAAGAGCCATCTGCATTTATTTTCCTTGTGAACCCAACACCCTCTTTCCTAGGGTTTCGGTTCAGAATATGTTTCTTAAGGACATCACATAATGTCTGATGCCCTTTAAGACTTTTGTGCATCCCTGTTTCAAGCAATGTCTTCAACCTAGCATTCTCATCAGCAATAGCAGTGGTATCCTCAGCAGAGGGGTTAGTTACCATTTCAACAGTTGAAGATATTGCAACAGCAGTAGCAGTGGAACATTCAGCAACAAAAGTAGCATTATCACGCTCAATGCATTTAAGGCATGGTGGTTCAAATTTCTTGAGCGGAACTGATCTGTTCGGCTCGAAGTGACTCGTTTTCCTTTTGAAGATCTTCATGATCCGCTCTCAACTTCTCAAGTTCTTGCTTCCTTTGAAGATAATCATAGGAAAGCTCTTCATGAGTAGTTGAGAGAGTCTCAAGACGATCTTCAAGTTCCTGATACTTAACGTGAAGATTTTTTATGTCTTCAATTAAGGATTCAGATCGAGTCATTTTAGCACCCAACAGATCATCGCTTCTGTCTAACAGTTTTTGAATATGTTCCATGTGTTGGGGAACGTAGCAGAAATTCAAAATTTTCCTACGTGTCACCAAGATCT
Source organism: Triticum dicoccoides (assembly GCF_002162155.2). Lineage (NCBI taxonomy): Eukaryota > Viridiplantae > Streptophyta > Magnoliopsida > Poales > Poaceae > Triticum > Triticum dicoccoides. The sequence continues at coordinate 35,719,620 of NC_041388.1, forward strand.
ATCTATGGAGAAACCAGCTACGAGTAGAAGGAGAGTGCATCTACATACCCTTGTAGATCGCTAAGCGGAAGCGTTCAAGTGAACGGGGTTGATGAAGTCGTACTCATCGTGATTCAAATCACCGATGATCAAGTGCCGAACGCACGGCACCTCCGCGTTCAACACACGTACAGCCCGGTGACGTATCCCACGCCTTGATCCAGCAAGGAGAGAGGGAGAGGTTGAGGAAGACTCCATCCAGCAGCAGCACAACGGCGTGGTGGTGGTGGAGGAGCGTGGCAATCCTGCAGGGCTTCGCCAAGCACCACGGGAGAGGAGGACGACTTGGGAGAGGGGGAGGGCTGCGCCAGAACTTCGTCTATAGCTCCCATGCGCCTCCCCACTATATATAGGGGTGGAGGGGCTGGTTTATTGCCCTCCAAGTCCATTGGGGCATTGGCCAAGGTGGGAGGAAAGAAATCTCATTATTTCCTTCCCCACCGATTGTTATCCCCCCTTTTTAGGGATCTTGATCTTATCCCTTCGGGATATGATCTTATTCCTTCTAAGGGGGGATCTTGGTGCGCCTTGACCAGGGGTGTGGGGCCTTGCCCCCACTACCCACGTCCATGTGGGTCCCCCCATGCAGGTGGGCCCCACTCCGGAACCTTCTAGAACCTTCCCGGTACAATACCGAAAAATCCCGAACATTTTCCGGTGGCCAAAATAGGACTTCCCATATATAAATCTTTACCTCCGGACCATTCCGGAACTCCTCGTGACGTCCGGGATCTCATCCGGGACTCCGGACAACATTCGGTAACCACATACAAACTTCCTTTATAACCCTAGCGTCATCGAACCTTAAGTGTGTAGACCCTACGGGTTCGGGAGACATGTAGACATGACCGAGACGTTCTCCGGTCAATAACCAACAGCGGGATCTGGATACCCATGTTGGCTCCCACATGTTCCACGATGATCTCATCGGATGAACCACGATGTCAAGGACTCAATCGATCCCGTATACAATTCCCTTTGTCTAGCGGTATTTTACTTGCCCGAGATTCGATCGTCGGTATCCAATACCTTGTTCAATCTCGTTACCGGCAAGTCACTTTACTCGTTCCGTAACACATCATCCCGTGATCAACTCCTTGGTCACATTGCGCATATGATGATGTCCTACCGAGTGGGCCCAGAGATACCTCTCCGTTTACACGGAGTGACAAATCCCAGTCTCGATCCGCATAAAACAATAGATACTTTCGGAGATACCCGTAGTGCACCTTTATAGTCACCCAGTTACGTTGTGACGTTTGATACACCCAAAGCACTCCTACGGTATCCAGGAGTTACACGATCTCATGGTCAAAAGAAGAGATACTTGACATTGGCAAAGCTCTAGCAAATGAACTACACGATCTTTTGTGCTAGTCTTAGGATTGGGTCTTGTCCATCACATCATTCTCCTAATGATGTGATCCCGTTATCAACGACATCCAATGTCCATAGCCAGGAAACCATGACTATCTGTTGATCACAACGAGCTAGTCAACTAGAGGCTCACTAGGGACATATTGTGGTCTATGTATTCACACGTGTATTACGATTTCCGGATAATACAGTTATAGCATGAATAAAAGACAATTATCATGAACAAGGAAATATAATAATAATACTTTTATTATTGCCTCTAGGGCATATTTCCAACAGTCTCCCACTTGCACTAGAGTCAATAATCTAGTTCACATCGCCATGTGATTAACACTCACAGGTCACATCGCCATGTGACTAATACCCAAGAGTTTACTAGATTCAGTAGTCTAGTTCACATCACTATGTGATTAACACTCAATGAGTTTTATGTTTGATTATGTTGCTTGTGAGAGAGGTTTTAGTCAACGGGTCTGAACCTTTCAGATCCGTGTGTGCTTTACAAATCTCTATGTCATCTCCTAGATGCAGCTACCACGCTCTATTTGGAGCTATTCCAAACAACTGTTCTACTTGGAGCTATTCTAAATTATTGCTCCATTATATGTATCCGGTCTCTCTACTCAGAGCTATCCGGATAGGTGTCAAGCTTGCATCGTCGTAACCTTTATGATGAACTCTTTTACCACCTCCATAATCGAGAAAATTCCTTAGTCCACTAGTTACTAAGGATAACTTTGACCGCTGTCCTGTGAGCCATTCTTGGATCACTCTTGTACCCCTTGACTGACTCATGGCAGGGCACCCCTTGAAGAGCCTACGTATTAAGCATAGGGGACGACCTTCGTCCTTTCTCTCTATTCTGCCGTGGTCGAGCTTTAAGTCTTAACTTCGTACCTTACAACTCAGGCAAGAACTCTTTCTTTGACTGGTCCATCTTGAACACCTTCAAGATCATGTCAAGGTATGTGCTCATTTGAAAGTATTATTAAGCATTTTGATCTATCCTTATAGATCTTGATGCTCAATGTTCAAGTAGCTTAATCCAGGCTTTCCATTGAAAAACACTTTCAAAATAACCCTATATGCTTTCCAGAAATTCTACGTCATTTCTGATCAACAATATGTCAACAACATATACTCATCAGAAATTCTATAGTGCTCCCACTCACTTCTTTGGAAATACAAGTTTCTCATAAACTTTGTACAAACCCAAAATTTTTGATCATCATCAAAGCATACATTCCAACTCCGAGATGCTCACTCCAGTCCTTAGAAGGATTGCTGGATCTTTGCATACTTATTAGCATCTTTCGGGATTGACAAAACCTTCCGGTTGTATCACATACAACCTTTCCTCATTAAAATCGTCGAGGAAACAATGTTTTGACATCCTATCTGCAAGATTTCATAAATAATGCAGTAATCGCTAATATAATTCCAACAGACTCTTAGCATCGCTATGAGTGAGAAAATCTCATCGTAGTCAACTCCTTGAACTTGTCGGAAAACATCTTAACGACAAGTCGAGCTTTCTTAATGGTGACATTTACCATCATTGTCCGTCTTCCTTTTGAAATCCATCTGTACTCATTAGCCTTACGACCATCGAGCCGTTCTGTCAAAGTCTACACTTTGTTTTCATGCATGGATCCTCTCTCGGATTTTATGGCCTCAAGCCATTTATCGGAATCCGGGCCCACCATCGCTTCTCCATAGCTCGTAGGTTCATTGTTGTCTAGCAACATGACCTTCAAGACAGGATTACGTACCACTCTGAAGTAGTACGCATCCTTGTCATCCTACGAGGTTTGGGAGTGACTTGATCCGAAGTTTCATGATCAATATCATAAGCTTCCACTTCAATTGGTGTAGGTGCCACAGGAACAACTCCCTGTGCCCTGTCACACACTAGTTGAAGAGACGGTTCAATAACCTCATCAAGTCTCCACCATCCTCCCACTCAATTCTTTCGAGAGAAACTTTTCCTCGAGAAAGGACCCGATTCTAGAAACAATCCATATTGCTTTCGGATCTGAATTAGGAGGTATACCCAACTGTTTTGGGTTTCCTATGAAGATGCATTTTATCCGCTTTGGGTTCGAGCTTATCAACCTGAAACTTTTTCATATAAGCGTCGCAGCCCCAAACTTTTAAAAAACGACAACTTAGGTTTCTCTAAACCATAATTCATACGGTGTCATCTCATCGGAATTACGTGGTGCCCTATTTAAAGTGAATGTGGTTGTCTCTAATGCCTAAACCATGAACGATAGTGGTAATTCGATAAGAGACATCATGGTACGCACCATATCCAATAGGGTGCAACTATGATGTTCGGACACACCATCACATTATGGTGTTCCAGGCGGTATTAATTGCGAAACAATTTCCACAATGTCTTAATTGTGTGCCAAAACTCGTAACTCAGATATTCATCTCTATGATCATATCATAGACATTTTATCCTCTTGTCACAATGATCTGCTACTTCACTCTGAAATTACTTGAACCATTCAATAATTCAGACTTGTGTCTCATCAAGTAAATATACTCAACATTTACTCGAATCATCTGTGAAGTAAGAACATAATGATATTCACTGCATGCCTCAGCACTCATTCGACTGCACACATCAAAATGTGTTACTTCCAACAAGTTGCTATCTTGTTCCATCTTACTGAAAATGAGGCTTTTCAGTCATCTTGCCCATGTGGTATGATTTGCATATCTCAAGTGATTCAAAATCAAGTGAGTCTGAACGATCCATTTGCATGGAGTTTCTTCATGCATATACACCAATAGACATGGTTCGCATGTCTCAAACTTTTCAAAAACGAGTGAGTCCAAAGATCCATCAACATGGAGCTTCTTCATGCGTTTTATACCATTATGACTTACATGGCAGTGCCACAAGTAAGTGGTACTATCATTACTATCTTATATCTTTTGGCATGAAAATGTGTATCACTACGACCGAGATTCAATAAACCATTCCTTTAGGTGCAAGACCATTGAAGGTATTATTCAAAAATAGTGTAACCATTATTCTCCTTAAATGAATAATCGTATTGCGATAGACATAATCCAATCATGTCTATGCTCAACGCAAACACCAATCTCGGTGGTAGAGGGAGCGTCCGATGCTTGATCATATCAACCTTGGAAACACTTCCAACATATATCGTCAGCTCACCTTTAGCTAGTCTCCGTTTATTCCGTAGCTTTTATTTCGAGTTACTAACACTTAGCAACCGAACCGGTATCCAATACCCTGGTGCTACTAGGAGTACTAGTAAAGTACACATTAACATAATGTATATCCAATATACTTCTATCGACCTTGCCAGCCTTCTCATCTACCAAGTATCTAGGGTAATGCTGCTCCAGTGGTTGTTCCCCTTATTACAGAAGCACTTAGTCTCGGGTTTGGGTTCAACCTTGGGTTTCTTCACTAGAGCAGCAGCTGAATTGCCGTTTCATGAAGTATCCCTTTGTTCCCTTGCCCTTCTTGAAACTAGTGGTTTCACCAACCATCAACAATTGATGCTCCTTCTTGATTTCTACTTTCGCGATGCCAAACATCGTGACTACCTCAAGGATCATCATATCTATCCCTGATATGTTATAGTTCATCACAAAGCTCTAGCAGCTTGGTGGCAATGACTTTGGAGAAACATCACTATCTCATATGGAAGATCAACTCCCACTCGATTCAAGTGATTGTTGCACTCAGACAATCTGAGCACAAGCTCAACGATTGAGCTTTTCTCCGTTAGTTTGCAGGCTAAGAAAATCATCGGAGGTCTTATACCTCTTGACGTGGGCACGAGCCTGAAATCCCAATTTCAGCCCTCGAAACATCTCATATGTTCCGCGACGTTTCGAAAACGTCTTTGGTGCCTCTACTTAAACCATTTAATTGAACTATCACGTAGTTATCAAAACGTGTATGTCCGATGTTCGCAACATCGACAAACGACTTTGGGGTTCAGCACACTGAGCGGTGCATTAAGGACATAAGCTTTCTACTGATCGCATAATCGCTACTATCAACTTTCAACTATATTTTCTCTAGGAACATATCTAAACAGTGGAACTAAAGCGCGAGCTTACGACATAATTTGCAAAAGGTCTTTTGACTATGTTCAGGATAATTAAGTTCATCTTATGAACTCCCACTTAGATAGACATCCCTCTGGTCATCTAAGTGATCACATGATCCGAGTCAACTAGGCCGTGTCCGATCATCACGTGAGACGGACTAGTCATCATCGGTGAACATCTTCATGTTGATCGTATCTACCATACGACTCATGCTCGACCTTTCGGTCTCCATGTTCCGAGGCCATGTCTGCACATCCTAGGCTCGTCAAGTTAACCCTAAGTGTTTTCGCTGTGTAAAACTGTCTTACACCCGTTGTATGTGAACGTAAGAATCCATCACACCCGATCATCACGTGGTGCTTAGAAGCGACGAACTGTAGCAACGGTGCACAGTTAGGGGAGAACACTTCTTGAAATTTTGTAAGGGATCATCTTATTTACTACCGTCGTCCTAAGCAAACAAGATGCATAAACATGATAAACATCACATGCAATCAAATAGTGACATGATATGGCCAAGTGCATGTCAATCGGTGGAACCTGTCTCATGTAAGAGTACGTGTAAGGTCGGTCCAGGCCGCTTCATCCCACAATACCGTCGAAACAAGATTGGACTAGTAACAGTAAGCATATTGAACAACATCAACGCCCACAACTACTTTGTGTTCTACTCGTGCAAAGAATCTACGCAATAGACCTAGCTCATGATGCCACTGTTGGGGAACGTAGCAGAAATTCAAAATTTTCCTACGTGTCACCAAGATCTATCTATGGAGAAACCAGCTACGAGTAGAAGGAGAGTGCATCTACATACCCTTGTAGATCGCTAAGCGGAAGCGTTCAAGTGAACGGGGTTGATGAAGTCGTACTCATCGTGATTCAAATCACCGATGATCAAGTGCCGAACGCACGGCACCTCCGCGTTCAACACACGTACAGCCCGGTGACGTATCCCACGCCTTGATCCAGCAAGGAGAGAGGGAGAGGTTGAGGAAGACTCCATCCAGCAGCAGCACAACGGCGTGGTGGTGGTGGAGGAGCGTGGCAATCCTGCAGGGCTTCGCCAAGCACCACGGGAGAGGAGGACGACTTGGGAGAGGGGGAGGGCTGCGCCAGAACTTCGTCTATAGCTCCCATGCGCCTCCCCACTATATATAGGGGTGGAGGGGCTGGTTTATTGCCCTCCAAGTCCATTGGGGCATTGGCCAAGGTGGGAGGAAAGAAATCTCATTATTTCCTTCCCCACCGATTGTTATCCCCCCTTTTTAGGGATCTTGATCTTATCCCTTCGGGATATGATCTTATTCCTTCTAAGGGGGGATCTTGGTGCGCCTTGACCAGGGGTGTGGGGCCTTGCCCCCACTACCCACGTCCATGTGGGTCCCCCCATGCAGGTGGGCCCCACTCCGGAACCTTCTAGAACATTCCCGGTACAATACCGAAAAATCCCGAACATTTTCCGGTGGCCAAAATAGGACTTCCCATATATAAATCTTTACCTCCGGACCATTCCGGAACTCCTCGTGACGTCCGAGATCTCATCCGGGACTCCGAACAACATTCGGTAACCACATACAAACTTCCTTTATAACCCTAGCGTCATCGAACCTTAAGTGTGTAGACCCTACGGGTTCGGGAGACATGTAGACATGACCGAGACGTTCTCCGGTCAATAACCAACAGCGGGATCTGGATACCCATGATGGCTCCCACATGTTCCACGATGATCTCATCGGATGAACCACGATGTCAAGGACTTAATCAATCCTGTATTCAATTCCCTTTGTCTATCGGTATGTTACTTGCCCGAGATTCGATCGTCGGTATCCAATACCTTGTTCAATCTCGTTACCGGCAAGTCACTTTACTCGTTCCGTAACACATCATCCCGTGATCAACTCCTTGGTCACATTGCGCATATGATGATGTCCTACCGAGTGGGCCCAGAGATACCTCTCCGTTTACACGGAGTGACAAATCCCAGTCTCGATCCGCATAAAACAATAGATACTTTCGGAGATACCTGTAGTGCACCTTTATAGTCACCCAGTTACGTTGTGACGTTTGATACACACAAAGCACTCCTACGGTATCCAGGAGTTACACGCTCTCATGGTCTAAGGAAGAGATACTTGACATTGGCAAAGCTCTAGCAAATGAACTACACGATCTTTTGTGCTAGTCTTAGGATTGGGTCTTGTCCATCACATCATTCTCCTAATGATGTGATCCCGTTATCAACGACATCCAATGTCCATAGCCAGGAAACCATGACTATCTGTTGATCACAACGAGCTAGTCAACTAGAGGCTCACTAGGGACATATTGTGGTCTATGTATTCACACGTGTATTACGATTTCCGGATAATACAGTTATAGCATGAATAAAAGACAATTATCATGAACAAGGAAATATAATAATAATACTTTTATTATTGCCTCTAGGGCATATTTCCAACACCATGGCCTTTTGTTGTTCAGTTGCAATTTTAGCAAGTGTTTTGTAGCTGGGTTTTGAATCACAATCAGAGTCATCGTCACTGGATGTTTGATAGTGAGTAGTGCGTTTGTTTACCTTGGCACCACGGGCCATGAAGCAGTAGGTAGGAGTGGAGTCGTCCTTGTCATTGGCATCGGTGTTGGTGATGAAGTCATTGTCTTCAGTGTTGAAGATGGACTTGGCGACGTATGCTGTAGCCAGACTCGCAATGCCAGAATCAGATTCCTCCTCAGACTCCACCTCTGCCTCCTCAGAAGCAGACTCCTCCTCAGAATCCATTTCCTTGCCAACAAACGCACGTGCCTTGCCAGATGAGCTCTTCTTGTGTGATGAAGACTTTGAGGAAGACTTGGAAGAAGACTTTGAGTATTTCTTCTTCTTCTTGTCGTCAGAATCATATTCCTTGCTCTTCTTCTTCTTTCTGTTCTCACTGTCCCACTGTGGACATTCAGAGATGAAGTGTCCAGTTTTCTTGCACTTGTGGCATGTTTTCTTCTTGTAGTCATGAGCAGATGCTTCATCATTCCTTGAGCTTGATCATGATGACTTTCTGAAGCCTTTCTTCTTGGTGAATTTCTGGAACTTCTTCACTAGCATTGCAAGTTCCCTTCCAATGTCTTCAGGATCATCAGAACTGCTGTCAGATTCTTCTTCAGATGAGGAAATAGCTTTTGACTTCAAGGCACGAGTTCGCCCATAGTTTGGACCGTAGATATATCTTTTCTCAGAAAGCTGAAACTCATGTGTGTTGAGCCTCGCAAGTATGTCAGACGGATCGAGTGTCTTGAAATCAGGCCGTTCTTGAATCATCAGGGCTAGGATGTCAAACGAACTATCAAGTGATCTCAGCAGCGTCTTGACGATTTCATGTTCGGTGATCTCAGTGGCGCCGAGGGCTTGAAGCTCATTTGTTATGTCAGTGAGCCGGTCAAAGGTGTGCTGAACATTCTCATTGTCATTTCGCTTGAAGCGGTTCAAGAGGTTGCGAAGAACACTGATTCTCTGATCTCTCTGGGTTGAGATGCCTTCATTGACCTTGGAGAGCCAGTCCCAGACAAGCTTGGATGTCTTCAAGGCACTCACACAGCCGTACTGTCCCTTGGTCAGATGACCACAGATGATATTCTTGGCAGTAGAGTCCAGTTGAGTGAACTTCTTCACATCAGTAGCAGTGACACCTTCTCCAGCCTTGGGAACGCCGTTTTCGACGACATACCATAGGTCGATGTCAATGGCTTCAAGATACATGCGCATCTTATTCTTCCAGTAGGGATATTCAGTTCCATCGAAGACGGGGCACGCAGCGGAGACTTTGATTATCCCTGCAGTCGACATAGCTAAAACTCCAGGTGGTTAAACCGAATCACACAGAACAAGGGAGCACCTTGCTCTGATACCAATTGAAAGTGCGTTATATCGACTAGAGGGGGGGGGGTGAATAGGCGATTTTTATGAAAGTCTTCAAAACGTGGAAGTTATGAAGACAAACAGAATAGATAGGCCTATCACTATGCAGCGGAAGTTAGATTACACAAGGCAAGCCATGGTCAAGTATTCAATAGAGTGAAAGCACAGTGACAAAAGGCTTCAGTGTAATAAGGATCAAGTAGGAAGAAGTTATGAAGCCAAACAAATCATACAGTTACGTTGTGAAGACAAAAGATAGAGCAAGCATGCAATGGCTTCACAATGAGTAACAGTAAGTAAGAGGAAGTGAAGATGAAACCTGTGACATGTTGAAGACAATGATTTGTTGGACCAGTTCCAGTTGCAGTGACAACTGTACGTCTGGTTGGAGCGGCTAGGTATTTAAACCAAAGGACACACAGTCCCGGACACCCAGTCCTGAACACGCAGCTCAGGACACCCAGTCCTCACCGTTTTCTCCTTGAGCTAAGGTCACACAGACCTCGCCCAATCACTCTGGTAAGTCTTCAAGGTAGACTCCCAAACCTTCACAGACTTCGTTCACTGGCAATCCACAATTTCTCTTGGATGCTCAGAACGCGACGCCTAACCATCTGGAGGATGCACAGTCCTCAAGTGTAATAAGTCTTCAGATCACTCAGACAAGAAGACTTAAGTGATGCCCAATTTGCTCTGGCTCTGGGTGGTTAGGGCTTTTCTCCTCGCTAGGAATTTTCTCTCAAAGGCTTCGAGGTGGGTTTCTCTCAAACGACAAAAGTCATGCACTGAAATCTGAGCAGCCAACACTTTATGGTGGTAGGGGGTGGACTATTTATAGCCACTGGGCAACCCGACCTGATTTGTTCGAAATGACCCTGGGTCACTAAGGAACTGACACGTGTTCCAACGGTCAGATTTTGAACTCACACGGCAACTTTACTTGGGCTGCAAGTAAAGCTGACTTGTCCGATTCTGGACAAGATTTCCTCTCATAGTCTTTGCTCGAAGACATAGGATTTGAATTAGGCATCACTTCAGTCATTCTGACTGGTTCTCTTGGACCCCACTTAACAGTACGGTGGTTCCTATGACTCAACACAAATTAAATAAACTACGAAGGATCTAAGTCTTCGAGTTCCATAGGCTTCACGTGGTGTCTTCTCTTGTCATAGTCTTCAATGTGAATATCTTCATGTACCACCATTGTCTTCAATGTCTTCATACATTTTTAGGGGTCATATCTGGTAGTAAAACCGAGTCAATGAGGGACTTCTACCTGTGTTATCCCGCAATTCTCACAAACACATTAGTCCCTCAACTAGGTTTGTCGTCAATACTCCAAAACCAACTAGGGGTGGCACTAGATGCACTTACAATCTCCCCCTTTTTGGTGATTGATGAAAAACTACTTGAAGTTTTCAACGGGGAATATAATTTGTGAAATTGTAAAGGAATTGTCTTCATAAGCTGCAAGGGCTCCCCCTGAGGATGTGCATATAAGTAATTTGCTTCTTGAATGCAAATGCACATGGCAGGTTGTACTTGTGGAGATCCACTTCAACTTATGATGACAATCCACTATGCATGTAAGAGTATACGAAGATAATGACATGCAAAATGGAAAATGGACATCTGTAGAATGATCTAAGTGCGGAATTTATCATCGCACATGCGGAATTTATCTTCGCAAAACAGACTGACAAACAGGTAGCAGACGACCATCAAGTCTAAGTGTTACAACTCAAAGAAGCAAATGTAGCAAAAACGGGAGTTGTAAGCACGAAGCAAAATGTAGCAAAATATAAAGGCACCCGCCCATAGTGACCCGCTTGAAGACTATAAACATCATATGCTTCTCCCCCTTTTGTCAGTGATGACCAAAAAGGTTTGAAGACATAGAGTTTTCTACGCGTTCCCAGGCGCAGCAGGGTCGGTGGAGGTGTTTGGCGGTGCAGACGAGCTTGGTGCAGATTCAACGCGCGCTGAAGTAGGTGGAGGTGATGTAGCATCGTCTTCTTCTTCGATAATCCGGGCAGACACCGTGGCAGCAGAGGAAGAGAACTCCGATTCTTCAAGTGACAGAGTTCCGCGCAGCACAACTCTTCTGGGAGGTGTGGAGTCAAACTTGAATCTCTCTCTGAAGCCATCCTCGTGAAGATCAGCTTCAGAGCACAGCATTGTGAGTCCTTTCCAGGTGCGGCGACAAGTTTCACGTGCTAAAAATGCATTCTTGGTGGCAAGATTTCTGATGCGGTTGACATCCACCAAGATGCTTTTCATCTGCCTCTTGAGCCAGTCGTGATGCCTATCCTGCTTTTCGTGAAGAGCCACAAGAAGCTCTCGGTCATTGAGGGCACGAGCGCGCTTCTTGGGTCTTTGAGCATTTGTGCTGTCTATGGCTTCAGTAGGTGCTGGGCGTGGCGCACGTGTAGTGCCAGCCAACGGATACACTCTGGAGATGGCTTCAACACCTTCAACATTCTGAGTGAAGCTCTGGTGTTCTGCATTCTGAAGACTTAATGGTTGCTTGGCAGGCTCAGGATATATAGCTTCAGCAGAGGTGTCCACATCTGGCAAGAAGATCCGATGGTTGCGGGCTGAGGGCTGATATGAAGTCGCAGAGTGAAGCTTGATCAGCCTCATAACCCAAGGAGCATAAAACTTCAAGCCAAATAAATTTGAGCCTGATGCTGCAAGTTGGCGTATGAAGAGATCCTGCGCGTTGAAGCATTTTCCGTGAAGAATACAGAATATGAGAGTCTTCATTGCACCTTCAATCTTGGCATATGGAGAGTGTCCCTAATGGGCCAGAGAGTCCGCCTGATGATATGATATATGGTTCTGGGCAGGTACTCGAGGTCTTAGACGAAGAACTCAGTTGGATAGGGTGCATCATGGGGCAATGGCTTCATCATTGAGAGCATCTGACTCATATTTGATTCAGGCCTCTAGAATATGCTCTCAATTGCTTCAGCATGGAGTTGACAGCCTTCTTCGAAGAATTCGCCAGGAGTGGGCAGGCCGGTAAGCTCAATGATATCAAATGCATTGGCTTCATGATGGACATTGTCGGTCATCCACTCCAGGACCCAAGTCTTCGGATCTCTGTTCTAGCCTTTGATATGGAGGGTGGCATAAAATTGAAGTAGAAGCTCTTCATTCCAGTGCTCTTCATCTGTGATAAACGGCAGCAGACCCACTTGTCTGAAGCAATCCAGTGCTTCTTCCAGGCCGGGCAGACCAACAACAGCTTCAACCTCAAGGCGCTTGTGCGGGAAAATGCGACCTTGGTTGTATAGGATGCATGAGTAATAACTGCATGGTGGATAGCTCCAGAACCTATCTAATACAATCCGTTCCCTTGAATAAGGGTTCTTGGAGCTGTTGAAGAACGTGTTATCTGCCCTGAAGCTATTGATGTTGAAGGAGCTAGGAGCTGATGCAGGACCTAGGAACCTTGGCAGTCGCGGGATCGGCTTCTGGACCTGAGGCCTGTGCGCAACATGATGTTGGGGAACGTAGTAATTTCAAAAAAATTCCTACGCACACGCAAGATCATGTGATGCATAGCAACGAGAGGGGAGAGTGTTGTCTATGTACCCAACGCAGACCGACTGCGGAAGCGCTGACACGACGTAGAGGAAGTAGTTGTACGTCTTCACGATCCAACCGATCAAGCACCGAAACAACGGCACCTCCGAGTTCGAGCACACGTTCAGCTCGATGACGATCCCCGGACTCCGATCCAGCAAAGTGTCGGCGAAGAGTTACGTCAGCACGACGGCGTGGTGACGATCTTGATGGACTACCGCAGCAGGGCTTCGCCTAAACTCCGCTACAGTATTATCGAGGAATATGGTGGCAGGGGGCACCGCACACGGCTAAGGAATAGATCACGTGGATCAACTTGTGTGTCTAGAGGTGTCCCCTGCCTCCGTATATAAAGGAGCCAAGGGGGAGGGCTGGCCGGCCAAGGAGGAGGGCGCAGGAGAGTCCTACTCCCTCTGGGATCCTACTCCCTCTGGATCCTACTCCCTCCGTATATAAACCGAGATCACGTGGATCCTACTCCCTCTGGGAGTAGGATTCCCCCTCCAATCCTAGTCCAACTAGGATTCCTCGGAGGGGAAAAGAGGAGGAGGGGGCCGGCCACCTCTCCTAGTCCTAGTAGGACTAGGGGAAGGGGGAGGCGCTCAGCCCATCTAGGGAAGCCCCTTCTCTTTTCCACTAAGGCCCAATATGGCCCATATAGCTCCCGGGGGGTTCCGGTAACCCTCCCGGTACTCCGGTAAAATCCCGATTTCACCCAGAACACTTCCGATGTCCAAACATAGGCTTCCAATATATCAATCTTTACGTCTCGACCATTTCGAGACTCCTCGTCATGTCCGTGATCATATCCGGGACTCCGAACAACCTTCGGTACATCAAAATGCATAAACTCATAATAAAACTATCATCGTAACCTTAAGCGTGCGGACCCTACGGGTTCGAGAACAATGTAGACATGACCGAGACATGTCTCCGGTCAATAACCAATAGCGGGACCTGGATGACCATATTGGCTCCTACATATTCTACGAAGATCTTTATCGGTCAGACCGCATAACAACATACGTTGTTCCCTTTGTCATCAGTATGTTACTTGCCCGAGATTCGATCGTCGGTATCCAATACCTAGTTCAATCTCGTTACCGACAAGTCTCGTTACTCGTTCCGTAATACATCATCTCACAACTAACATATTAGTTGTAATGCTTGCAAGGCTTATGTGATGTGTATTACCGAGAGGGCCCAGAGATACCTCTCCGACAATCAGAGTGACAAATCCTAATCTCAAAATACGCCAACCCAACATCTACCTTTGGAGACACCTGTAATGCTCCTTTATAATCACCCAGTTACGTTGTGACGTTTGGTAGCACCCAAAGTGTTCCTCCGGCAAACGGGAGTTGCATAATCTCATAGTCATAGGAACATGTATAAGTCATGAAGAAAAGCAATAGCAACATACTAAACGATCGGGTGCTAAGCTAATGGAATGGGTCATGCCAATCAGATCATTCAACTAATGATGTGACCTCGTTAATCAAATAACAACTCATTGTTCATGGTTAGGAAACATAACCATCTTTGATTAACGAGCTAGTCAAGTAGAGGCATACTAGTGACACTTTGTTTGTCTATGTATTCACACATGTATTATGTTTCCGGTTAATACAATTCTAGCATGAATAATAAACATTTATCATGTTTAAAAGGAAATAAATAATAACTTTATTATTGCCTCTAGGGCATATTTCCTTCAGTCTCCCACTTGCACTAGAGTCAATAATCTAGATTACACTGTAATGATTCTAACACCCATGGAGCCTTGGTGCTGATCATGTTTTGCTCGTGGAAGAGGCTTAGTCAACGGGTCTGCAACATTCAGATCTGTATGTATCTTGCAAATCTCTATGTCTCCCACCTGGACTAGATCCCGGATGGAATTGAAGCGTCTCTTGATGTGTTTGGTCCTTTTGTGAAATCTGGATTCCTTTGCCAAGGCAATTGCACCAGTATTGTCACAAAAGATTTTCATTGGACCCGATGCACTAGGTATGACACCTAGATCGGATATGAACTCCTTCATCCAGACTCCTTCGTTCGCTGCTTCCGAAGCAGCTATGTACTCCGCTTCACATGTAGATCCCGCTACGACGCTTTGTTTAGAACTGCACCAACTGACAGCTCCACCGTTTAATGTAAACACGTATCCGGTTTGCGATTTAGAATCGTCTGGATCAGTGTCAAAGCTTGCATCAACGTAACCTTTTACGGTGAGCTCTTTGTCACCTCCATATACGAGAAACATATCCTTAGTCCTTTTCAGGTATTTTAGGATGTTCTTGACCGCTGTCCAGTGATCCACTCCTGGATTACTTTGGTTCCTCCCTGCTAAACTTATAGCAAGGCACACATCAGGTCTGGTACACAGCATTGCATACATGATAGAGCCTATGGCTGATGCATAAGGAACATCTTTCATATTCTCTCTATCTTCTGCAGTGGTCGGGCATTGAGTCTTACTCAACTTCACACCTTGTAACACAGGCAAGAATCCTTTTTTCTTCAAAATCTTGTCAAGGTATGTGCTTTGTGAAATTCCAATTAAGCGTCTTGATCTATCTCTATAGATCTTAATGCCTAATATGTAAGCAGCTTCACCGAGGTCTTTCATTGAAAATTTTTTATTCAAGTATCCCTTTATGCTATCCAGAAATTCTATATCATTTCCAATCAGCAATATGTCATCCACATATAATATTAGAAATGCTACAGAGCTCCCACTCACTTTCTTGTAAATACAGGCTTCTCCGAAAGTTTGTATAAAACCAAATGCTTTGATCACACTATCAAAGCGTTTATTCCAACTCCGAGAGGCTTGCACCAGTCCATAAATGGATCGCTGGAGCTTGCACACTTTGTTAGCTCCCTTTGGATCGACAAAACCTTCTGGTTGCATCATATACAACTCTTCTTCCAGAAATCCATTCAGGAATGCAGTTTTGACATCCATCTGCCAAATTTCATAATCATAAAATGCGGCAATCGCTAACATGATTCGGACAGACTTAAGCATCGCTACGGGTGAGAAAGTATCATCGTAGTCAACCCCTTGAACTTGTCGAAAACCTTTCGCGACAAGTCGAGCTTTGTAGACAGTAACATTACCATCAGCGTCAGTCTTCTTCTTGAAGATCCATTTATTCTCAATTGCTTGCCGATCATCGGGCAAGTCAACCAAAGTCCATACTTTGTTCTCATACATGGATCCCCTCTCAGATTTCATGGCTTCAAGCCACTTTGCAGAATCTGGGCTCACCATCGCTTCTTCATAGTTCGTAGGTTCATCATGATCTAGTAGCATGACTTCCAGAACTGGATTACCGTACCACTCTGGTGCGGATCTTACTCTGGTTGATCTACGAGGTTCAGTAGTATCTTGTTCTGAAGTTTCATGATCATTATCACTAACTTCCTCACTTATTGGTGTAGGTGTCGCAGAAACAGTTTTCTGTGATGTACTACTTTCCAACAAGGGAGCAGGTACAGTTACCTCGTCAAGTTCTACTTTCCTCCCACTCACTTCTTTCGAGAGAAACTCCTTCTCAAGAAAGTTTCCGAATTTAGCAACAAAAGTCTTGCCTTCGGATCTGTGATAGAAGGTGTATCCAATAGTTTCCTTTGGATATCCTATGAAGACACATTTCTCCGATTTGGGTTCGAGTTTATCAGTTTGAAGCTTTTTCACATAAGCATCGCAGCCCCAAACTTTCAGAAACGACAACTTTGGTTTCTTGCCAAACCATAGTTCATAAGGCGTCGTCTCAACGGATTTTGATGGTGCCCTGTTTAACGTGAATGCGGCCGTCTCTAGAGCGTATCCCCAAAATGATAGCGGTAAATCAGTAAGAGATATCATAGATTGCACCATATCTACTAAAGTACGATTACGACGTTCGGACACACCATTACGCTGTGGTGTTCCGGGAACGTAGTAATTTCAAAAAAATTCCTACGCACACGCAAGATCATGTGATGCATAGCAACGAGAGGGGAGAGTGTTGTCTACGTACCCAACGCAGACCGACTGCGGAAGCGCTGACACGACGTAGAGGAAGTAGTTGTACGTCTTCACGATCCAACCGATCAAGCACCGAAACTACGACACCTCCGAGTTCGAGCACACGTTCAGCTCGATGACGATCCCCGGACTCCGATCCAGCAAAGTGTCAGGGAAGAGTTCCGTCAGCATGACGGCGTGGTGACGATCTTGATGGACTACCGCAGCAGGGCTTCGCCTAAACTCCGCTATAGTATTATCGAGGAATATGGTGGCAGGGGGCACCGCACACGGCTAAGGAATAGATCACGTGGATCAACTTGTGTGTCTAGAGGTGTCCCCTGCCTCCGTATATAAAGGAGCCAAGGGGGAGGGCTGGCCGGCCAAGGAGGAGGGCGCAGGAGAGTCCTACTCCCTCTGGGAGTAGGATTCCCCCTCCAATCCTAGTCCAACTAGGATTCCTCGGAGGGGAAAAGAGGAGGAGGGGCCGGCCACCTCTCCTAGTCCTAATAGGACTAGGGGAAGGGGGAGGCGTGCAGCCCATCTAGGGCAGCCCCTTCTCTTTTCCACTAAGGCCCACTATGGCCCATATAGCTCCCGGGGGGTTCCAGTAACCCTCCCGGTACTCCGGTAAAATCCCGATTTCACCCGGAACACTTCCGATGTCCAAACATAGGCTTCCAATATATCAATCTTTACGTCTCGACCATTTCGAGACTCCTCGTCTTGTCCGTGATCATATCGGGGACTCCGAACAACCTTCGGTACATCAAAATGCATAAACTCATAATAAAACTGTCATCATAACCTTAAGCGTGCGGACCCTACGGGTTCGAGAACAATGTAGACATGACCGAGACATGTCTCCGGTCAATAACCAATAGCGGGACCTGGATGCCCATATTGGCTCCTACATATTCTATGAAGATCTTTATCGGTCAGACCGCATAACAACATACGTTGTTCCCTTTGTCATCAGTATGTTACTTGCCCGAGATTCGATCGTCGGTATCCAATACCTAGTTCAATCTCGTTACCGGCAAGTCTCTTTACTCGTTCCGTAATACATCATCTCACAACTAACATATTAGTTGTAATGCTTGCAAGGCTTATGTGATGTGTATTACCGAGAGGGCCCAGAGATACCTCTCCGACAATCGGAGTGACAAATCCTAATCTCGAAATACGCCAACCCAACATCTACCTTTGGAGACACCTGTAATGCTCCTTTATAATCACCCAGTTACGTTGTGACGTTTGGTAGCACCCAAAGTGTTCCTCCGGCAAACGGGAGTTGCATAATCTCATAGTCATAGGAACATGTATAAGTCATGAAGAAAAGCAATAGCAACATACTAAGCGATCGGGTGCTAAGCTAATGGAATGGGTCATGTCAATCAGATCATTCAACTAATGATGTGACCTCGTTAATCAAATAACAACTCATTGTTCATGGTTAGGAAACATAACCATCTTTGATTAACGAGCTAGTCAAGTAGAGGCATACTAGTGACACTTTGTTTGTCTATGTATTCACACATGTATTATGTTTCCGGTTAATACAATTCTAGCATGAATAATAAACATTTATCATGTTTACAAGGAAATAAATAATAACTTTATTATTGCCTCTAGGGCATATTTCCTTCACATGATAGTTGAATTGTGGACCGGCAGCAGACTCAGGCACAGAAGTGTCAGGAGCAGTAGCTTCAGTGTCTTCTGAAGCTGTTGTTGGGGAGGGCTCCACATTGGCTTCGGTGTTGTTTGTGGCAGCCTCAACATTTTCAGCCTCCACACGTGTAGTGAGAGGGACGAACTCAGGCACGTTCTCCTGGAGAACTGCTTCTTGTTGGAGCGGGGGAGTTGGAGCTTGTGGTTCTTCTTCATTCTCTTCGGCTGATGCAGCCGGAATGTCTTCAGCAGGATTTTGAGGCCTTGGTCCCTTGCGAAGCCTGCGGAATGCAGACGACGCCGTTGGAGTTGGAGTGGGCTGGGCCTCATTGTCTTCCTCTTGTGGGTGATCTGCCCACGATGCATCTTGTGCAATTGGCGTCAATGGACGACCAATGCTGATCAGTTCGCTTGTCTCAAGCTGAGGAAGGGCTGCATCATCTTGTACATTGTCGTGGTGACCAATGTCTTCAGCAGCGTTGGGGTCGGCTGCTGGAATGTCTGCAGCTTCAGGAGCCTCTATGGGAGCAGGCTCATGAACTGTCAGCTGACGATCTGCGTCAGGATAGATGATAGAGAGGGGTTCAACCATTAAGGGCTCTGTGAGAGCAGCCCGAGCTTTCTTGGTCTTGCGCTTCTTCTTGGTGGGGTCAGAAGGAGAGGCCTCAGAGTGTTTCCTCTTCTTCGCTTCAGCTTCAGCTGTCCTTGTCTTCTTGAGCTCTGACACAGTGGACCGGCTCTTTGGCTTCGAGCCAGTCGTAGCAGTGGGGAAGACAATCGGAGCAGCTTCTTGTCTTGGTGCCTCTGGTTCAGTGGTGGCAGTCTTCTTCTTTTTCTTAGCGGCCATCCTGGGGTCGATGCCTGGACGCCCAAGTGCCTTATGCTTCTCGGCCTCATTGTAGGCCTGCACACATCTGTCTGCCAGTGTCTTCATCCGCTCATGCGAACCTTGAGCTTCTGTATGCTTTTTCAGAAAGTTCTCCTTTGGCTCATGCAGCATGATCTTGAAGTTCTTCACTTCTTGCACGCTGAGCTTGGCCATGTGCTTCTTGAACTGAGCCTTTTCAAAATCAATTTTCTGCTTCAGTTCAACAATGCGCTGAGCAATTGCAAGTTCTGAAGCAATAGCGCCTTGGAAAGCGACGCTGAGGCCAATGGGCAGCTGAAGATCTTCGAAGCTGATGTTCGGTGAGGCAAACCATTCATCGATGAAGTTGTGGATGATGGCGACATCAAACAGAGGCAGATTGTTGAAGATTTCAGCCTCTTCCTTGCTCTCGATGAGCTTCTCAAGAGCGTCATCTCCAAGATCTTCATCGCTTGACAGATCAATGGTTTCGCTGCGTAGAATGGCAGCAGCTGTGAGCTCTTTGCCTGTGTGTGGCTGAGGCTTCTTGGCTTCCTGGGGCTTGGAGACTCGTGATAAGTCTTCAGACTGCACACTGGCTTCAGGAGGTGCAGTTGCCAATGGCTTCGCTCTGGAGATTTTGGGTGAAGTGGCTGGCTTTGAAGCTTTTGGTTTCTTCATCTGCTTTGGCTTCGGCGCAGCAGGCGCGTCATCAGACTCAGTGTCTGCTGGAGGGTCATTCACGGCAGTCCCTTGGACTAGGATGCGGGTGATGAGGCCTGCAAGATTGGCATACGGACCGATGATATTGGGTTCGGCGTCGCGTGTGCCATCCGCCCTTGGCGCAGATGGACCAGGGTTGAAGTCTAACCCCAGCTTCTTCTTGTTTTGCTTCGCAGAGTTCTGAGCAAACTGAAAGTTGCGCTTGAACAGATTGTCATCACGACACCAGAGGAGTGATGACGGATGTGCTTCAGCTGGCTGCGGTCCTCGGACCATGCATGGATAGAAGCCTTGAGCAATGGCTTCGTCTCTGGACCTGGGTACGAGATTTTTATATAGTACGTCTCCCCACGGTCTCTTGATGGCGCACTTCTCTGCATACTCCTGAGTGACGAAGCGGTAGTGGAACCATTGCTCTGCCCAATATCTTCGAATCCATTGGATTCGTGTCTTGCGCTGACCATAGTTTTCTTCAGGATCAGTTTTGTACATCTCTGCCAATTCATCAGGCAGATCTTTGGACGTTCCACCACGTCGCTGTCTGCCTCCCTTCCTTGCTGCGGTTTCTGAAGCCATGAATCTTAACTTGGAAGGCTTCAAGATGTTCAAAGCCTTCAAAGGCTTCCTTTTGCTTGACCAACAAGAACTCGCTTCAGGAGAGTTGATGTGATGCTGTAAGTACTCTGCAAATGAATGCAGACTATGAGAACCAAAGGATTCTCCCATGGACATGTACCTGTGACAGCATTAAGGTGCGAGGGAAGGGGAAGAGGTCATATGCATTCTCAATTTTTTTTGAAGATAAATCAGTTTAGAAGACATTGACCTCATCGTGCGAAGACATTCACTCATAGAAAAGAAGTTGGTTCCAGATTTGTACGAACCCACAGATCAGTACAAGTGAGGAATCTAACTACTTCATGAAGCACAAGTGAATATACTAGGCAGGTTATGAGATGCAGACTGAGAGAGATCTAACTTGTGAGAACTGAAACTTCTTATGGAGAAAGTGACTGAACTATAGGATCAAAAGAGGTTGTAAAAAGAGGTTTTATTTACCACACTTGGAACTGCTAGACGAAGTGGGAGATGAGGCCGAGCAGTTCGATCCTCCGTGCCCTAACTTGGCGACGGAAGACACCTACAGCCACGGCGGAGAGGACGATGTCCACGGTCGGCGTGAAAACGGCGTCGGAGAGGTTGCGGCAGTGAAGCGCTTCGTCGCCAGCGTTGTTGAGAGCTAGCGGTAGCGCTAGGGTTCGTGTGAGGGTGGAGGAAGAGATAATGACCGCGGTGAATTGTGTATTTATAGGTATAGAGGCGGCACTGCGCTATTACACAGGTGCCCCTGGCGTTTCGCACCTTAACAGCACGTGTCCACCATGCGGAATATCGGGGGCAGTTCCACATCCCACGCACGCCTGGATTGTCGGGTGGTCGTTCCTACTTCTCCGGATTTCCTGTGGATGAATGAGCATTGAAAACGATTTTAAAGTTTGTCTCTGTGTCTTCTGCTGACAAGGACGCAGAGAAGACATTCGACAGTTTCAATAGAATGCATATGACTTGGAGAGATAGAATTTGAGATTGATAGCATAGAGAGGTTAGGGTCCGATCACATTCACTTAGTTCAAAAGATTCAAACAAGAAGACATAGCTATAAGTGAATGCTGTAGAGGACCGAACACTAGTATATATATATAATCAACATAGTGAAGATAATCATGAAGACATGTTGAGATTGAAGCCAAACCAAATGTGAAGACATTTCAAGGTAACGCCATGAGTGAAAGACTTCAAAATAGAATGTTTGGTGGTGGTGTTACCCACCGTATAGGAAGTATTAGACCCAGACACGGCGCACAATTGTCGTGGCGCTCCGAAGTCAAATTCCACATTAATGTATTCACACTTAGAATGTATGTCTTCATTGATTGAAGATATACGTTACTTCGTGTGTTGCACATCTAAGTAATCAATATACATAAGTGTTAGGATGTGTGCCTGATCACAGGACATTTGAGGATTCCAAGATATTTAGCTCACACCATAACTTGTAGAATCTCTTCTCATCCAAGGGCTTGCTGAAGATATCTGCCAATTGCTCTTCAGTGTTGACATGTATGATATCAATATCTTCCTTTGCAACATGATCTCTGAGAAAGTGATGACGAATTTGAATGTGCTTTGTCTTCGAGTGCTGAACTGGGTTGTTGGCGATCTTGATGGCGCTTTCTTTGTCGCAGTAAAGTGGCACTTGCTTCAGACGAATGCCATAGTCCTTGAGAGTTTGCTTCATCCACAGAAGCTAAGCGCAGCAAGATCCAGCAGCAATTTATTCAGATTCAGCAGTGGAGAGGGATACACAGTTCTGCTTCTTTGAAGACCAACATACAAGTGATCGTCCCAGAAAGTGGCATGTGCCTGATGTAGACTTGCGATCAACTTTGTCACCAGCATAATCAGCATCTGAGAATCCAACCAGATCAAACTCTGAGCCCTTTGGATACCATAATCCTAGAGTTGGGGTGTGAGCCAAATATCGAAGAATTCGCTTCACAGCTAAGTGATGCGACTCCTTTGGTGCCGCTTGAAATCGAGCACACATGCAAACACTAAGCATAATATCTGGCCTAGACGCACATAAATAAAGCAAAGAACCAATCATGGAGCGGTATACCTTTTGATCGAACTCTTTGCCATTGTCGTCGGGACCCAGATGATGTTTGGCTGGCATTGGTGTTGTGAAGCCTTTGCGGTCTTGCATACCGAACTTCTTCAGACACTCTTTAAGATATTTCTCTTGAGATATGAAGATGCCGTTGCGTTGTTGCCGTATTTGAAGACCGAGGAAGAACTTCAGCTCCCCCATCATGGACATCTGATATTGCTCTTGCATCATATAGCCAAACTCTTCACTGTACTTCTGATTGGTGCAGCCGAAGATAATGTCATCCACATATATTTGGCATACAAATAGTTCACCATCATATGTCTTCGTGAAGAGAGTGGGATCTAGCGAACCAGGTATGAAGCCTCTGCTCTTCAGGAAGTATTTGAGTGTGTCATACCAGGCCCGAGGGGCTTGTTTGAGGCCATACAGTGCCTTATTGAGCTTGTATACCATGTCAGGATGTTTTGGATCTTCAAACCCTGGTGGTTGTGCAACATACACTTCTTCTTCAATCTTGCCATTGAGAAAGGGACTCTTCGCATCCATTTGATACAGAATTATGTTGTGATGATTTGCATAGGCCAGCAGTATACGTATGGCTTCAAGTCTAGCCACAGGAGCAAATGTTTCATCGAAGTCAATGCCTCCCACACGAGGCGAGCTTTGTTTCTGATGATTTGACCATGCTCATCTTGCTTGTTGCGGTATATCCATTTGGTGCCTATTATGTTATGCTTCTGTGGATCAGGACGCTTAACCAATTCCCATACATTGTTCAGTTCAAACTGTTGAAGCTCTTCTTGCATTGCTTGAATCCATTCAGGTTCCATAAAGGCTTCTTCGACTTTCATGGGTTCTGAAATTGAGACGAATGCGAAGTGCCCACAGAAATTTGCCAGTTGAGTTGCCCTTGAACGAGTGAGTGTACCAGGTGCATTGATGGTATCAATTATTCTGTCAATCTGCACTTCATTGGCAACACGAGGATGTATAGGGCGAAGACTTTGCTCTTGCTGATCTGTGTTGTCATTGGGAGGAATATCTTTAGGCTGAGCATTGTCTTCATGTGGATCAGGTGCTGAGATGATAAGTTCTTCTTCAGGATGAGCTTCAGAAGGTACAATTTCTCCAGTTTCCATAAGCTTGATTGATTCACTAGCTGGAACTTCATCTAGCACATTTGGCAGTTGCTCTCTTTGTGAACCATTGGTTTCATCGAACCGCACATCCACTGTTTCAACCACTTTGTAGTGAAAGAGATTGAAGAATCTGTAGGAGTGCGAATCCTTTCCATATCCAAGCATGAAGCCCTCATGTGCTTTTGGTGCAAACTTTGAGGTGTGGTGTGGGTCCTTGATCCAGCATCTTGCGCCAAATACTCTGAAGTAACTGACATTTGGCTTCTTGCCAGTTAGGATTTCATAAGATGTCTTGTTCAGAAGCTTCTGAAGATAAATACGATTGATTGTATGGCATGCAGTGTCAATAGCTTCAGTCCAGAATTTTCTTGGAGTCTTGTATTCAACTAGCATTGTTCTGGCCATCTCAATGAGTGTTCTGTTCTTGCGTTCGACGATGCCATTTTGCTGTGGCGTGTACAGAGCTGAGAATTCATGAGTGATGCCCAATGTATCAAGATATGTGTCAAGGCCAGTGTTCTTGAATTCACTGCCATTGTCACTTCTGATGTGCTTTGTCTTGGCGCCATAATTGTTCATGGCTCGATTGGCGAAGCGTCTGAACACATCCTGCACTTCAGTCTTGAAAAGGATTATGTGCACCCAAGTATATCTAGAGTAATCATCAACAATGACAAAGCCATAGAGGCAGGCAGTAGTGGAAAAAGTTGAGTAGTGAGTGGGACCAAAGAGATCCATATGAAGCAGTTCGAAGGGTCGAGTAGTGGTCATGATTGTCTTCGAAGGATGTTTTGCCCTTGTCATCTTCCCAGCTTCACAGGCACCGCATAAGTGATCTTTCTTGAACTTGACGCCCTCGATGCCTATGACATGCTTCTTCTTCGCAAGGGTGTGGAGGTTCCTCATCCCAGCATGCCCAAGCCTCCGATGCCAAAGCCAGCATTCTAAAGCTTTTGCAAGAAGACATACTGCAAGCTGTGGCCCTGCTGAGAAATCTACCACATACAAATCATCTTTCCGATACCCTTCAAACACTAGAGACTTGTCAGATTCCATTAGTACCAGGCAATGATATTTTTCAAATATTACGACCATGTTCAAATCACAAAGCATTGAGACAGACATTAAGTTGAAGCCAAGGGATTCAACAAGCATGAATTTATCCATGTGTTGATCCTTTGAGATTGCAACTCTACCCAGACCCAATACCTTACTTTTACCAGTGTCAGCAAATGTGATGTGGCTCTTGTCGGATGGACGTAAGGTTGACTCCATAAGAAGGCTTCTTTTGCCAGTCATGTGATTTGTACACCCACTGTCAATAATCCATTCTGAAGACTCTGAAGACGCTGGTGTCGTACCCTACAGTGCAGTTAGGGGGATAGGCTTCACGAAGAGAATTGTGAAGCAAAAATATTTGACGAACCAGTGGTTTATGAAAATTTAGATCCAGATTAGGACTAATAGGGAAAGTAGCATGCGATTCAGGAACGAAGTACATAATGATGCCATTCGGGCATTTTATCTTGCGCCCTACAAGATTTTTAAGGTCCCCAGCAATAGCGTCAGAAGATTTTGGTTTTCTGCTGGAGACCTTTCCCTGCAAAAGAGAGTTAAGCTTTCTTAACCACCCACATCTTCAAGGGTGGCTTAGAAGCAATAAGTCTAAGTGCAGCATCTAAGAATTTTGGCTTTGGAGCCCTAGCAAACAGTCTAGCAGGAGGACAATAGTACTCATAAGAATAGGCAGAATAGTTCTCGGTCATATGAACATGACGGTTTGATGAACCGCTCTCATATTCATATGCCTGAGTATGGTTTCCCTGCAAAACATTTGCGTTAGTGCGACTCAGGTGAGTCCTCTGTCTGTATGAAGCCTTTGGACTGAGGTTCGTCTTCTTCATGTGAGGTGTCATGAAGACATTCACAGGAAGATTTTCCAAACACTTTTTCGGAACCCAGATCTTCTTCATAGGCGATCCATTCCTGCAGTTAGTACCAATGTACCTGGCAAATACTTCACCATTTTGATTCTTAAACAGTTTATAGTTTGCATCAAGGGATTCATCAATGATAATGGGGTTAGCACAAGTGAAGCCAGATAGATTGGATGGATTTGCTGAGGATTCCTTTGCAGCAACCCATGTGGTTTTGGGGTACTGCTCAGGTTTCCAATAAGAGCCATCTGCATTTATTTTCCTTGTGAACCCAACACCCTCTTTCCTAGGGTTTCGGTTCAGAATCTGTTTCTTAAGGACATCACATAATGTCTGATGCCCTTTAAGACTTTTGTACATCCCTGTTTCAAGCAATGTCTTCAACCTAGCATTCTCATCAGCAATAACAGTGGTATCCTCAGTAGAGGGGGTTAGTTACCATTTCAACAGTTGAAGATATTGCAACTGCAGTAGCAGTGGAACATTCAGCAACAGAAGTAGCATTATCACGCTCAATGCATTTAAGGCATGGTGGTTCAAATTCTTCTTGAGCGGAACTGATCTGTTCGGCTCGAAGTGACTCGTTTTCCTTTTGAAGATCTTCATGATCCGCTCTCAACTTCTCAAGTTCTTGCTTCCTTTGAAGATAATCATAGGAAAGCTCTTCATGAGTAGTTGAGAGAGTCTCAAGACGATCTTCAAGTTCCTGATACTTAACGTGAAGATTTTTTATGTCTTCAATTAAGGATTCAGATCGAGTCATTTTAGCACCCAACAGATCATTGCTTCTGTCTAACAGTTTTTGAATATGTTCCATGGCCTTTTGTTGTTCAGTTGCAATTTTAGCAAGTGTTTTGTAGCTGGGTTTTGAATCACAATCAGAGTCATCGTCACTGGATGTTTGACAGTGAGTAGTGCGTTTGTTTACCTTGGCACCGCGGGCCATGAAGCAGTAGGTAGGAGTGGAGTCGTCCTTGTCATTGGCATCGATGTTGGTGATGAAGTCATTGTCTTCAGTGTTGAAGATGTACTTGGCGACGTATGCTGTAGCCAGACTCGCAATGCCAGAATCAGATTCCTCCTCAGACTCCACCTCTGCCTCCTCAGAAGCAGACTCCTCCTCAGAATCCATTTCCTTGCCAACAAACGCACGTGCCTTGCCAGATGAGCTCTTCTTGTGTAATGAAGACTTTGAGGAAGACTTGGAAGAAGACTTTGAGTATTTCTTCTTCTTCTTGTCGTCAGAATCATATTCCTTGCTCTTCTTCTTCTTTCTGTTCTCACTGTCTCACTGTGGACATTCAGAGATGAAGTGTCCAGTTTTCTTGCACTTGTGGCATGTTTTCTTCTTGTAGTCATGAGCAGATGCTTCATCATTCCTTGAGCTTGATCATGAAGACTTTCTGAAGCCTTTCTTCTTGGTGAATTTCTGGAACTTCTTCACTAGCATTGCAAGTTCCCTTCCAATGTCTTCAGGATCATCAGAACTGCTGTCAGATTCTTCTTCAGACGAGGAAATAGCTTTTGCCTTCAAGGCATGAGTTCGCCCATAGTTTGGACCGTAGATATCTCTTTTCTCAGAAAGCTGAAACTCATGTGTGTTGAGCCTCTCAAGTATGTCAGACGGATCAAGTGTCTTGAAATTAGGCCGTTCGTGAATCATCAGGGCTAGGATGTCAAACGAACTATCAAGTGATCTCAGCAGCGTCTTGACGATTTCATGTTTGGTGATCTCAGTGGCACCGAGGGCTTGAAGCTCATTTGTTATGTCAGTGAGCCGGTCAAAGGTGTGCTGAACATTCTCATTGTCATTTCGCTTGAAGCGGTTGAAGAGGTTGCGAAGAACACTGATTCTCTGATCTCTCTGGGTTGAGATGCCTTCATTGACCTTGGAGAGCCAGTCCCAGACAAGCTTGGATGTCTTCAAGGCACTCACACGGCCATACTGTCCCTTGGTCAGATGACCACAGATGATATTCTTGGCAGTAGAGTCCAGTTGAGTGAACTTCTTCACATCAGCAGCAGTGACACCTTCTCCAGCCTTGGGAACGCCGGTTTCGACGACATACCATAGGTCGATGTCAATGGCTTCAAGATGCATGCGCATCTTATTCTTCCAGTAGGGATATTCAGTTCCATCAAAGACGGGGCACGCAGCGGAGACTTTGATTATCCCTGCAGTTGACATAGGTAAAACTCCAGGTGGTTAAACCGAATCACACAGAACAAGGGAGCACCTTGCTCTGATACCAATTGAAAGTGCGTTATATCGACTAGAGGGGGGGTGAATAGGCGATTTTTATGAAAGTCTTCAAAACGTGGAAGTTATGAAGACAAACAGAATAGAAAGGCCTATCACTATGCAGTGGAAGTTAGATTACACAAGGCAAGCCATGGTCAAGTATTCAATAGTGTGAAAGCACAGTGACAAAAGGCTTCAGTGTAATAAGGATCAAGTAGGAAGAAGTTATGAAGCCAAACAAATCATACAGTTACGTTGTGAAGACAAAAGATAGAGCAAGCATGCAATGGCTTCACAATGAGTAACAGTAAGTAAGAGGAAGTGAACATGAAACCAGTGACACGTTGAAGACAATGATTTGTTGGACCAGTTCCAGTTGCAGTGACAACTGTACGTCTGGTTGGAGCGGCTAGGTATTTAAACCAAAGGACACACAGTCCCGGACACCCAGTCCTGAACACGCAGCTCAGGACACCCAGTCCTCACCGTTTTCTCCTTGAGCTAAGGTCACACAGACCTCGCCCAATCACTCTGGTAAGTCTTCAAGGTAGACTCCCAAACCTTCACAGACTTCGTTCACTGGCAATCCACAATTTCTCTTGGATGCTCAGAACGCGACGCCTAACCATCTGGAGGATGCACAGTCCTCAAGTGTAATAAGTCTTCAGATCACTCAGACAAGAAGACTTAAGTGATGCCCAATTTGCTCTGGCTCTGGGTGGTTAGGGCTTTTCTCCTCGCTAGGAATTTTCTCTCAAAGGCTTCGAGGTGGGTTGCTCTCAAACGACAAAAGTCGTGCACTGAAATCTGAGCAGCCAACACTTTATGGTGGTAGGGGGTGGACTATTTATAGCCACTGGGCAACCCGACCTGATTTGTTTGAAATGACCCTAGGTCACTAAGGAACTGACACGTGTTCCAACGGTCAGATTTTGAACTCACACGGCAACTTTACTTGGGCTGCAAGTAAAGCTGACTTGTCCGACTCTGGACAAGATTTGCTCTCATAGTCTTTGCTCGAAGACATAGGATTTGAATTAGGCATCACTTCAGTCATTCTGACTGGTTCTCTTGGACCCCACTTAACAGTAAGGTGGTTCCTATGACTCAACACAAATGAAATAAACTACGAAGGATCTAAGTCTTCGAGTTCCATAGGCTTCACGTGGTGTCTTCTCTTGTCATAGTCTTCAATGTGAATATCTTCATGTACCACCATTGTCTTCAATGTCTTCATACATTTTTAGGGGTCATCTCTGGTAGTAAAACCGAATCAATGAGGGACTTCTACCTGTGTTATCCTGCAATTCTCACAAACACATTAGTCCCTCAACTAGGTTTGTCGTCAATACTCCAAAACCAACTAGGGGTGGCACTAGATGCACTTACAATCTCCCCCTTTTTGGTGATTGATGACAAACTAGTTGAAGTTTTCAACGGGGAATATAATTTGTGAAATTGTAAAGGAATTGTCTTCATAAGCTGCAAGGGCTCCCCCTGAGGATGTGCATATAAGTAATTTGCTTCTTGAATGCAAATGCACATGGCAGGTTGTACTTGTGGAGATCCACTTCAACTTATGATGACAATCCACTATGCATGTAAGAGTATACGAAGATAATGACATGCAAAATGGAAAATGGATGTCTGCAGAATGATCTAAGTGCGGAATTTATCATCGCACATGCGGAATTTATCTTCGCAAAACAGACTGACAAACAGGTAGCAGACGACCATCAAGTCTAAGTGTTACAACTCAAAGAAGCAAATGTAGCAAAAACGGGAGTTGTAAGCACGAAGCAAAATGTAGCAAAATATAAAGGCACCCGCCCATAGTGACCCGCTTGAAGACTATAAACATCATATGCTTCTCCCCCTTTTGTCAGTGGTGACCAAAAAGGTTTGAAGACATAGAGTTTTCTATGCGTTCCTAGGCGCAGCATGGTCGGTGGAGGTGTTTGGCGGTGCAGACGAGCTTGGTGCAGATTCGACGCACGCTGAAGTAGGTGGAGGTGATGTAGCGTCGTCTTCTTCTTCGATAATCCGGGCAGACACCGTGGCAGCAGAGGAAGAGAACTCTGAGTCTTAAAGGGACGGAGTTCCGCGCAGCACAACTCTTCTGGGAGGTGTGGAGTCAAACTTGAATCTCTCTCTGAAGCCATCCTCGTGAAGATCAGCTTCAGAGCACAGCATTGTGAGTCCTTTCCAGGTGCGGCGACAAGTTTCATGTGCTACAAATGCATTCTTGGTGGCAAGATTTCTGATGCGGTTGACATCCACCAAGATGCTTTTCATCTGCCTCTTGAGCCAGTCGTGATGCCTATCCTGCTTTTCGTGAAGAGCCACAAGAAGCTCTCGGTCATTGAGGGCACGAGCGCGCTTCTTGGGTCTTTGAGCATTTGTGCTGTATATGGCTTCAGTAGGTGCTGGGCGTGGCGCACGTGTAGTGCCAGCCAACGGATACACTCTGGAGATGGCTTCAACACCTTCAACATTCTGAGTCAAGCTCTGGTGTTCTGCATTCTGAAGACTTAATGGTTGCTTGGCAGGCTCAGGATATATAGCTTCAGCAGAGGTGTCCACATCTGGCAAGAAGATCCGATGGTTGCGGGCTGAGGGCTGATATGAAGTCACAGAGTGAAGCTTGATCAGCCTCATAACCCAAGGAGCATAAAACTTCAAGCCAAATAAATCTGAGCCTGATGCTGCAAGTTGGCGTATGAAGAGATCCTGCGCGTTGAAGCATTTTCCGTGAAGAATACAGAATATGAGAGTCTTCATTGCACCTTCAATCTTGGCATATGGAGAGTGTCCCTTAATGGGCCAGAGAGTTCGCCTGATGATATGATATATGGTTCTGGGCAGGTACTCGAGGTCTTCGACGAAGAACTCAGTTGGATAGGGTGCATCATGGGGCAATGGCTTCATCATTGAGAGCATCTGACTCATATTTGGTTCAGGCCTCTAGAATATGCTCTCAATTGCTTCAGCATGGAGTTGACAGCCTTCTTCGAAGAATTCACCAGGAGTGGGCAGGTCGGTAAGCTCAATGATATCAAATGCATTGGCTTCATGATGTACATTGCCAGTCATCCACTCCAGGACCCAAGTCTTCGGATCTCTGTTGTAGCCTTTGATATGGAGGGTGGCATAGAATTGAAGCAGAAGCTCTTCATTCCAGTGCTCTTCATCTGTGATAAACGGCAGCAGACCCACTTGTCTGAAGCAATCCAGTGCTTCTTCTAGGCCGGGCAGACCAGCAACAGCTTCAACCTCAAGGCGCTTGTGCGGGAAAATGCGACCTTGGTTGTATAGGATGCATGAGTAATAACTGCGTTGTGGATAGCTCCAGAACCTATCTAATACAATCCGTTCCCTTGAATAAGGGTTCTTGGAGCTGTTGAAGAACGTGTTACCTGTGTTATCCTGTAATTCTCACAAACACATTAGTCCCTCAACTAGGCTTGTCGTCAATACTCCAAAACCAACTAGGGGTGGCACTAGATGCACTTACAGACGAGTATGACTCCATCAACCCCGTTCACTTGAACGCTTCCGCGTAGCGATCTACAAGGGTATGTAGATGCACTCTCCTTCCCTCGTTGGTAGACTTCTCCATAGATTGATCTTGGTGATGCGTAGAAAATTTTGAATTTCTGCTACGTTCCCCAACAGTGCCATCATGAGCTAGGTCTATGCATAGTTTCTATGCACGAGTAGAACACAAAGTAGTTGTGGGCGTTGATTTTGTTCGATATGCTTACCGTTACTAGTCCAATCTTGATTCGGCGGCATTGTGGGATGAAGCGGCCCGGACCGACCTTACACGTACTCTTACGTGAGACTGATTCCACCGACTGACATGCACTAGTTGCATAAGGTGGCTAGCGGGTGTCTGTCTCTCCCACTTTAGTCGGATCGGATTCGATGAAAAGGGTCCTTATGAAGGGTAAATAGCAATTGGCATATCACATTGTGGTTTTTGCGTAGGTAAGAAACGTTCTTGCTAGAAACCCATAGCAGCCACGTAAAACATGCAGACAACAATTAGAGGACGTCTAACTTGTTTTTGCAGGGTATGCTATGTGATGTGATATGGCCAAGAAGAATGTGATGAATGATATGTGATGTATGAGATTGATCATGTTCTTGTAATAGGAATCACGACTTGCATGTCGATGAGTATGATAACCGGCAGGAGCCATAGGAGTTGTCTTTATTTATTGTATGACCTGCATGTCATTGAACAACGCCATGTAATTACTTTACTTTATTGCTAACCAGTAGCTATAGTAGTAGAAGTAATAAATTGGCGAGACAACTTCATGGAGACACAATGATGGAGATCATGGTGTCATGCCGGTGACGATGATGATCATGGAGCCCCGAAGATGGAGATCAAAAGGAGCAATATGATATTGGCCATATCATGTCACTATTTGATTGCATGTGATGTTTATCATGTTTATACATCTTATTTGCTTAGAACGATGGTAGCTTAAATAAGATGATCCCTCACTAAAATTTCAAGAGAAGTGTTCTCCCTAACTATGCACCGTTGCGAAAGTTCGTCGTTTTGAAGCACCACGTGATGATCGGGTGTGATAGATTCTTACGTTCGAATACAACGGGTGTTGACATGCCTAGCATGTACAGACATGGCCTCGGAACACATGCGAAACACTTAGGTTAACTTGACGAGCCTAGCATGTACAGACATGGCCTCGGAACACGGAGGACCGAAAGGTCGAACATGAGTCGTATATAAGATGCAATCAACATGAGATGTTCACCGATGATGACTAGTCCGTCTCATGTGATGATCGGACACGGCATAGTTGATTCGGATCATGTATCACTTAGATGACTAGAGGGATGTCTATCTGAGTGGGAGTTCATAAGATGAACTTAATTATCCTGAACATAGTCAAAAGGTCTTCGCAAATTATGTCGTAGCTCGCGCTTCAGTTCTACTGTTTAGATATGTTCCTACAGAAAAATTAGTTGAAAGTTGATAGTAGCAATTATGCAGACAGTAGAAGGCTTATCTCCTTAATGCACCGCTCAGTGTGTTGAACCTCGAACGTCGTCTGTGGATGTTGCGAACATCTGACATACATGTTTTGATAACTACATGATAGTTCAGTGCGTAATGCTAAATGGTTTAGAATTGAGGCACCAAAGACGTTTTTGAAACGTCGCGAAACATATGAGATGTTTCGAGGGCTGAAATTGGGATTTCAGGCTCGTGCCCACGTCAAGAGGTATAAGACCTCCGACGATTTTCTTAGCCTGCAAACTAAGGGAGAAAAGCTCAATTGTTGAGCTTGTGCTCAGATTATCTGAGTACAACAATCATTTGAATCGAGTGGGAGTTGATCTTCCAGATGAGATAGTGATGTTTCTCCGAAGTCATTACCACCAAGCTGCTAGAGCTTCGTGATGAACTATAATATATCAGGGACATATATGATGATCCTTGAGATATTCGCGATGTTTGACACCACAAAAGTAGAAATCAAGAAGGAGCATCAATTGTTGATGGTTGGTGAAACCACTAGTTTCAAGAAGGGCAAGGGCAAAAAGGGATACTTCATGAAACGGCAAATTAGCTGCTGCTCTAGTGAAGAAACCCAAGGTTGAACCCAAACCCGAGACTAAGTGCTTCTGTAATAAGGGGAACAGACACTGGAGCAGAATTACCCTAGATACTTGGTCGATGAGAAGGCTGGCAAGGTCGATAGAAGTATATTGGATATACATTGTGTTAATGTGTACTTTACTAGTACTCCTAGTAGCACCATGGTATTAGATACCGGTTCGGTTGCTAAATGTTAGTAAACTCGAAATAAAAGGCTGTGGAGTAAACGGAGACTAGCTAAAGGTGAGCTGGCAATATGTGTTGGAAGTTTTTCCAAGCTTGATGTGATCAAGCATCGCACGCTCCCTCTACCATCGAGATTGGTATTTGCGTTGAGCATAGACATGATTGGATTATACCTCCTGTCTCAGATCCGAAAGCAATAGGGATTGTTTCTGAAATCGGGTCCTTTCTCGAGAAAAGGGTTTCTCTCGAAAGAATTGAGTGGGAGGATGGTGGAGACTTGATGAGGTTATTGAACCGTCTCTTCAACTAGTGTGTGGTGGGGCACAGGGAGTTGTTTCTGTGGCACCTACACCAATTGAAGTGGAAGCTTATGATAGTGATCATGAAACTTCAGATCAAGTCACTACCAAACCTCGTGGGATGACAAAGATGCATAGTACTTCAGAGTGGTATGTAATCCTGTCTTGGAAGTCATGTTGCTAGACAACAATGAACCTACGAGCTATGGAGAAACGATGGTGGGCCTGGATTCCAAAATGTCTCGAGGCCATATAATCCGAGAGAGGATCCATATATGAAAACAAAGTGTAGACTTTGGAAGAACTACTTGATGGTCGTAAGGCCGTTAGGTACATATGGAGTTTAAAAGTAAGACGGACAATGATGGTAACTATCACCATTAAGAAAGCTCGACTTGTCGTTAAGATGTTTTCCGACAAGATCAAGGAGTTTACTACGATGAGACTTTCTCACTCGTAGCGATGCTAAGAGTCTGTTGAAATTATATTAGCGATTACTGCATTATTTATGAAATCTTGCAGATAGGATGTCAAAGCATTGTTTCCTCGATGATTTTCTTGAGGAAAGGTTGTATGTGATACAACCGAAAGGTTTTGTCAATCCTGAAAGATGCTAACAAGTATGCAAAGCTCCAGCAATCCTTCTAAGGACTGGAGTAAGCATCTCGGAGTTGGAATGTATGCTTTGATGAGATGATCAAAGATTTTGGGTGTATACAAAGTTTATGAGAAACTTGTATTTCCAAAGAAGTGAGTGAGAGCACTATAGAATTTCTGATGAATATATGTTGTTGACATATTGTTGATCAGAAATGACATAGAATTTCTGGAAAGCATATAGGGTTATTTGGAAAGTGTTTTTCAATGGAAAGCCTGGATTAAGCTACTTGAACATTGAGCATCAAGATCTATAAGGATAGATCAAAACGCTTAATGGTACTTTCAAATGAGCACATACCTTGACATGATCTTGAAGGTGTTCAAGATGGATCAGTCAAAGAAGGAGTTCTTGCCTGAGTTGTAAGGTATGAAGTTAAGACTTAAAGCTCGACCACGGCAGAATAGAGAGAAAGGACGAAGGTCGTCCCCTATGCTTAGACATAGGCTCCATAGTATGCTATGCTGTGTACCGCACCTGATGTGTGCCTTGCCACATGTCTGGCAAGAGGGTACAAAGGTGATCAAGGAGTGGATTGTTGGGGAACGTAGCAGAAAACAAAAAATTTCCTACGGTTTCACCAAGATCCATCTAGGAGTTCATCTAGCAACAGTGATTAGATGCATCTACGTACCTTGTAGATCGCGTGCGGAAGCGTTCAAAGAACGGTGATGATGTAGTCGAACACGACGTGATCCAAATCACCGATGACCAAGCGCCGAACGGACGGCACCTCCACGCTCAACACACGTACGGGATGGGAGACATCTCCTCCTTCTTGATCCAGCAAGGGGGAAGGAGAGGTTGATGAAGATCCAGCAGCACGACGGCGTGGTGGTGGACGCAGGGCGTCACAGTAGCAGGGCTTCGCCTATACTACAAGAGAGAGACGTAACGGGGAGAGAGGGAGGCGCCAGGGGCTGGTGTGTCAAGTCCCTCCTCTCCCCCACTATATATAGGAGGGCCAAGGGGGGGTGCGCATCCTAGGAGATCCAATCTCCTAGGTGCGGCTGCCAAGGGGAGGTTTCCCTCCCCCCAAAGGCACCTAGTGGTGCCTTCCACCACTTGGACTCTTCCTTTAAGTGGAACCCTAGGCGCATGGGCCTTTGGGGCTGGTGCCCTTGGCCCATCTAGGCCAAGGCGCACCCCCTACAGCCCATGTGGCCCCCCGGGACAGGTGGCCCCACCCGGTGGGCCCGCGGGACCCCTCCGGTGGTCCCGGTACAATACCGATAACCCCGAAACTTGTCCCGATGGCCAAAACAGCACTTCCTATATATAATTCTTTACCTCCGGACCATTCTGGAACTCCTGGTGACGTCCGGGATCTCATCCAGGACTCCGAACAACATTCGGGTTACTGCATACACATATCTTCACAACCCTAGCGTCACTGAACCTTAAGTGTGTAGACCCTACGGGTTCGGGAGACATGCAGACATGACCGGGACGACTCTCCGGTCAATAACCAACAGCGGGATCTGGATACCCATGTTGGCTCCCACATGCTCCATGATGATCTCATCGGATGAACCACGATGTCGAGGATTAAACAACCCCGTATACAATTCCCTTTGTCAATCGGTATGTTACTTGCCCGAGACTCGATCGTCGGTATCCCAATACCTTGTTCAGTCTCGTTACCAGCAAGTCACTTTACTCGTACCGTAATGCATGATCCCGTGATCAACCACTTGGTCACCTTGAGCTCATAATGATGATGCATTACCGAGTGGGCCCAGTGATACCTCTCCGTTATATGGAGTGACAAATCCCAGTCTCGATCCATGTCAACCCAACAGACAATTTCGGAGATACCCGTAGTGCACCTTTATAGTCACCCAGTTACGTTGTGACGTTTGATACACCCAAAGCACTCTTATGGTATCCGGGAGTTACACGATCTCATGGTCAAAGGAAAAGATACTTTGACATTGGAAAAGCTCTAGCAAACGAACTACACGATCTTGTGCTATGCTTAGGATTAGGTCTTGTCCATCACATCATTCTCCTAATGATGTGATCCCGTTATCAATGACATCCAATGTCCATAGCCAGGAAACCATGACTATCTGTTGATCAACGAGCTAGTCAACTAGAGGCTTACTCGGGACATATTATGGTCTATGTATTCACACGTGTATTACGATTTCCGGATAATACAGTTATAGCATGAATAAAGACAATTATCATGATCAAAGAAATATAATAATAATACTTTTATTATTGCCTCTAGGGCATATTTCCAACAGTCTCCCACTTGCACTAGAGTCAATAATCTAGTTACATTGTGACGAATCGAACACCCATGGAATTCTGGTGTTGATCATGTTTTGCCCTAGGGAGAGGTTTAGTCAACGGATCTGCTATATTCAGGTCCGTATGTACTTTACAAATCTCTATGTCTCCATCTTGAACATTTTCACGAATGGAGTTGAAGCGACTCTTGATGTGCCTTGTCTTCTTGTGAAACCTGGGCTCCTTGGCAAGTGCAATAGCTCCAGTGTTATCACAAAAGAGTTTGATTGGCCCCGACGCATTGGGTATGACTCCTAGGTCGGTGATGAACTCCTTCACCCATATTGCTTCATGTGCTGCCTCCGAGGCTGCCATGTACTCCGCTTCACATGTAGATCCCGCCACGACGCTCTGTTTGCAGCTGCACCAGCTCACTGCTCCACCATTCAACATATACACGTATCCGGTTTGTGACTTAGAGTCATCCAGATCTGTGTCGAAGCTAGCGTCGACGTAACCCTTTACGATGAGCTCTTCGTCACCTCCATAAACGAGAAACATTTCCTTAGTCCTTTTCAGGTACTTCAGGATATTCTTGACCGATGTCCAGTGTTCCTTGCCGGGATTACTTTGGTACCTTCCTACCAAACCTATGGCAAGGTTTACATCAGGTCTGGTACACAGCATGGCATACATAATAGAACCTATGGCTGAGGCATAGGGGATGACACTCATCTCTTCTATATCTTCTGCCGTGGTCGGACATTGAGCTGAGCTCAATTTCACACCTTGTAACACAGGTAAGAACCCCTTCTTAGAATGATCCATATTGAACTTCTTCAATATCTTATCAAGGTATGTGCTTTGTGAAAGACCTATCAGGCGTCTCGATCTATCTCTATAGATCTTGATGCCTAATATATAAGCAGCTTCTCCAAGGTCCTTCATTGAAAAACTCTTATTCAAGTAGGCCTTGATGTTGTCCAAGAGTTCTATATCATTTCCCATCAAAAGTATGTCATCTACATATAATATGAGAAATGCTACAGAGCTCCCACTCACTTTCTTGTAAACGCAGGCTTCTCCATAAGTCTGCATAAACCCAAACGCTTTGATCATCTCATCAAAGCGAATGTTCCAACTCCGAGATGCTTGCACTAGCCCATAAATCGAGCGTTGGAGCTTGCACACCTTGTCAGCATTCTTAGGATCGACAAAACCTTCCGGCTGCATCATATACAATTCTTCCTTAAGGAAACCATTAAGGAATGCCGTTTTGACGTCCATTTGTCATATTTCATAATCGTAGAATGCGGCAATTGCTAACATGATTCGGACGGACTTTAGCTTCGCTACCGGTGAGAAAGTCTCATCGTAGTTAACCCCTTGAACTTGTCGATAACCCTTAGCGACAAGCCGAGCTTTATAGATGGTCACATTACCATCCGCGTCTGTCTTCTTCTTAAAGATCCATTTATTTTCTATGGCTCGCCATTTAACGGGCAAGTCAGTCAAAGTCCATACTTCGTTTTCATACATGGATCCTATCTCGGATTTCATGGCTTCTAGCCATTTGTTGGAATCCGGTCCCGCCATCGCTTCTTCATAGTTCGAAGGTTCACTGTTGTCTAACAACATGATTTCCAAGACAGGGTTGCCGTACCATTCTGGTGCGGAACGTGTCCTTGTGGACCTTCGAATTTCAGTAGGATCTTGATCAGAAGTATCTTGATCATCATGAATAACTTCCTCTCTAGTCGGTGCAGGCACCTCAGGAACATTTTCTTGAGTTGCGCCATTTACCGGTTCAAGAGGCAATACTTCATCAAGTTCTACTTTCCTCCCACTTACTTCTTTCGAGAGAAACTCTTTCTCTAGAAAGGATCCATTCCTGGCAACAAAGATCTTGCCTCCGGATCTGAGGTAGAAGGTATACCCAGCAGTTTCTTTAGGGTATCCTATGAAGACGCATTTTTCCGACTTGGGTTCGAGCTTTTCAGGTTGAAGTTTCTTGACATAAGCATCGCACCCCCAAACTTTTAGAAATGATAGCTTAGGTTTCTTCCCAAACCATAATTCATACGGTGTCTTCTCAACGGATTTCGACGGAGCCCTATTTAAAGTGAATGTGGCAGTCTCTAAAGCATAGCCCAAAAAGATAGCGGTAAATTGGTAAGAGACATCATAGATCGTACCATATCTAATAGAGTGCGATTACGACGTTTGGACACACCGTTACGCTGAGGTGTTCCAGGCGGCGTGAGTTGTGAAACTATTCCACATTTTCTTAAGTGTGTGCCAAATTCGTGACTCAAGTATTCTCCTCCACGATCTGATCGTAGAAACTTGATTTTCCTGTCATGTTGATTTTCAACCTCACTCTGAAATTCTTTGAACTTTTCAAAGGTTTCAGACTTGTGTTTCATTAAGTAGACATATCCATATCTACTCAAGTCATCAGTGAGGGTGAGAACATAACGATAGCCACCGCGAGCCTCAACACTCATTGGACCGCACACATCAGTATGTATGATTTCCAATAAGTTGGTTGCTCACTCCATTGTTCCTGAGAACGGAGTCTTGGTCATTTTTCCCATGAGGCATGGTTCGCACGTGTCAAATGATTCATAATCAAGAGACTCTAAAAGTCCATCTGCATGGAGCTACTTCATGCGTTTGACACCTATGTGACCAAGGCGGCAGTGCCACAAGTATGTGGGACTATCATTATCAACCTTACATCTTTTGGTACTCACACTATGAACATGTGTAGTAATACGCTCGAGATTCATTAAGAATAAACCATTGACTATCGGAGCATGAGCATAAAACATATCTCTCATATAAATAGAACAACCATTATTCTCGGATTTAAATGAGTAGCCATCTCGTATTAAAAGAGATCCTGATACAATGTTCATGCTCAAACATGGCACTAAATAACAATTATTGAGGTTTATAACTAATCCCGTAGGTAAATGTAGAGGTAGCGTGCCGACGGCGATCACATCGACCTTGGAACCATTCCCGACGCGCATCGTCACCTCGTCCTTCGCCAGTTTCCGTTTATTCCGCAGCTCCTGCGGTGAGTTACAAATATGAGTAACGGCACCGGTATCAAATACCCAGGAGTTACTACGAGTACTGGTAAGGTACACATCAATTACATGTATATCAAATATACCTTTGGTGTTGCCGGCCTTCTTGTCCGCTAAGTATTTGGGGCAGTTCCGCTTCCAGTGACCCTTCCCTTTGCAATAAAAGCACTCTGTCTCAGGCTTGGGTCCATTCTTTGACTTCTTCCCGACAGCTTGCTTGCCGGGCGCAGCAACTTCCTTGCCGTCCTTCTTGAAGTTCTTTTTACCCTTGCC
Organism: Triticum dicoccoides; assembly: GCF_002162155.2. Lineage (NCBI taxonomy): Eukaryota > Viridiplantae > Streptophyta > Magnoliopsida > Poales > Poaceae > Triticum > Triticum dicoccoides. The sequence goes on from NC_041388.1 coordinate 35,760,288, forward strand.
CTTCTTGAACTTAGTGGTTTTATTCATCATCAACACTTGATGTTCCTTCTTGACTTCTACCTCTGCTGATTTCAGCATAGCAAATACTTCAGGAATGGTCTTTACCATCCCCTGCATATTGAAGTTCATCACAAAGCTCTTGTAGCTTGGTGGAAGCGACTGGAGGATTCTGTCAATGACCACGTCATCCGGGAGATTAACTCCCAGCTGAGTCAAGCGGTTATGTAACCCAGACATAGTGAGTATGTGCTCACTGACAGAACTATTTTCCTCCATCTTACAGCTGAAGAACTTATCGGAGACTTCATATCTCTCGATCCGGGCATGAGCTTGAAAAACCATTTTTAGCTCTTCGAACATCTCATATGCTCCATGTCTCTCAAAACGCTTTTGGAGCCCCGGCTCTAAGCTGTAAAGCATGCCGCACTGAACGAGGGAGTAGTCATCAGTACGTGTCTGCCAAGCTTTCATAGAGTCTTGGTTCTGTGGGATGGGTGGATCACCTAGCGGTGCTTGTAGGACATAATCTTTCTTGGCAGCTATGAGGATGATCCTCAGGTTCTGGACCCAGTCCGTATAGTTGCTGCCATCGTCTTTCAGCTTGGTTTTCTCTAGGAACGCGTTGAAATTGAATACGACGTTGGCCATTTCATCTACAAGACATATTGTAAAGATTTTAGACTAAGTTCATGATAATTAAGTTCATCTAATCAAATTATTAATGAACTCCCACTCAGATTAGACATCCCTCTAGTCATCTAAGTGTTACACGATCCGAGTCGACTAAGCCGTGTCCGATTAACACGTGAGACGGACTAGTCATCGTCGGTGAACATCTTCATGTTGATCGTATCTTCCATACGACTCGTGTTCGACCTTTCGGTCTCTGTGTTCCGAGGTCATGTCTGTACATGCTAGGCTCGTCAAGTTAACCCTAAGTGTTTTTGCATGTGTAAAACTGTCTTACACCCGTTGTATGTGAACGTAAGGATCTATCACACCCGATTAACACGTGGTGCTTCGAAACGACGAACTGTAGCAACGGTGCACAGTTAGGGGAGAACACTTCTTGACATTGTTGTAAGGGATCATCTTATTTACTACCGTCGTTCTAAGTAAACAAGATGCAAAACATGATAAACATCACATGCAATCAAATAATAATAGTGACATGATATGGCCAATATCACATGGCTCCTTTGATCTCCATCTTGGGGTTCCATGATCATTCTGTCACCGTCATACTCATCGACATGTAAGTTGTGATTCCTTGTACAATAGCATGAACATCTCATACATCACATATAGATCATTCATCATTCATCACAACTTTGGTCATATCATATCACAAAGCACTTGCTGCAAAAACAAGTTAGACGTCCTCTAATTGTTGTTGCAGGTTTTACGTGGCTGAAGTAGGGTTCTAACAAGAACGTTTTCTTACCTACGTGAAAGCCACAACGTGATTTGTCAACTTCTATTTACCCTTCATAAGGACCCTGTTCATCGAATCCGCTCCAACTAAAGTAGGAGAGACAGACACCCGCCAGCCACCTTATGCAACTTGTGCATGTTAGTCAGTGGAACCGGTCTCACGTAAGCATACGTGTAAGGTTGGTCCGGGCCGCTTCATCCCACAATACCGTTGAAGCAAGATAAGACTAGTAGCGGCAAGAAAGTTGACAACATCTACGCCCACAACAAATTGTGTTCTACTCGCGCAAGAAGAACTACGCATAGACCTAGCTCTGATACCACTGTTGGGGAACGTAGCAGAAAACAAAAATTTTCCTACGGTTTCACCAAGATCCATCTAGGAGTTCATCTAGCAACGAGTGATTAGATGCATCTACGTACCTTGTAGATCGCGTGCGGAAGCATTCAAAGAACGGTGATGATGTAGTCGAACACGACGTTATCCAAATCACCGATGACCAAGCGCCGAACGGACGGCACCTCCGCATTCAACACACGTACGGGACGGGAGACGTCTCCTCCTTCTTGATCCAGCAAGGGGGAAGGAGAGGTTGATGAAGATCTAGCAGCACGACGGCGTGGTGGTGGACGCAGGGCGTCACAATAGCAGGGCTTCGCCTATACTACAAGAGAGAGACATAACGGGGAGAGAGGGAGGCGCCAGGGGCTGGTGTGTCAAGTCCCTCCTCTCCCCCACTATATATAGGAGGGCCAGGGGGTGGTGCGCAGCCTAGGAGATCCAATCTCCTAGGTGCGGCAGCCAAGGGGAGGTTTCCCTCCCCCCAAAGGCACCTAGAGGTGCCTTCCACCACTTGGACTCTTCCTTTAAGTGGAACCGTAGGCGCATGGGCCTTTGGGGCTGGTGCCCCTGGCCCATATAGGCCAAGGTGCACCCCCTGCAGCCCATGTGGCCCCCCGGGATAGTTGGCCCCACCCGGTGGGCCCGCGGGACCCCTCCGGTGGTCTCGGTACAATACCGATAACCCCGAAACTTGTCCCGATGGCCAAAACAGCACTTCCTATATATAATTCTTTACCTACGGACCATTCCGGAACTCCTCGTGACGTCCGGGATCTCATCCGGGACTCCGAAGAACATTCGGGTTACTGCATACACATATCTTCACAACCCTAGCGTCACCGAACCTTAAGTGTGTAGACCCTACGGGTTCGGGAGACATGCAGACATGACCGGGACGACTCTCCGGTCAATAACCAACATCGGGATCTGGATACCCATGTTGGCTCCCACATGCTCCACGATGATCTCATCGGATGAACCACGATGTCGAGGATTAAACAACCCCGTATACAATTCCCTTTGTCAATCGGTATGTTACTTGCCCGAGACTCGATCGTCGGTATCCCAATACCTTGTTCAGTCTCGTTACCGGCAAGTCACTTTACTCGTACCGTAATGCATGATCCCGTGATCAACCACTTGGTCACCTTGAGCTCATAATGATGATGCATTACCGAGTGGGCCTAGTGATACCTCTCCGTTATATGGAGTGACAAATCCCAGTCTCGATCCATGTCAACCCAACAGACACTTTCGGAGATACCCGTAGTGCACCTTTATAGTCACCCAGTTACATTGTGACGTTTGATACACCCAAAGCGCTCTTACGGTATCCGGGAGTTACACGATCTCATGGTCAAAGGAAAAGATACTTTGACATTGGAAAAGCTCTAGCAAACGAACTACACGATCTTGTGCTATGCTTAGGATTAGGTCTTGTCCATGACATCATTCTCCTAATGATGTGATCCCGTTATCAATGACATCCAATGTCCATAGCCAGGAAACCATGACTATCTGTTGATCAACGAGCTAGTCAACTAGAGGCTTACTCGGGACATATTATGGTCTATGTATTTACACGTGTATTACGATTTACGGATAATACAGTTATAGCATGAATAAAGACAATTATCATGATCAAAGAAATATAATAATAATACTTTTATTATTGCCTCTAGGGCATATTTCCAACATGGATCACCAGACAGCGGTCAAAATTGTCCTTGGAGAAAATAAGGACATGTTTCTCGATTATGGAGGTGATAAAGAGTTCGGTGTAAAGGGTTACGTCGATGCAAGCCTTAACACCTATCCGAATGACTCTGAATAGCAAACCGGATACGTATAGTGGAGCAACCATTTGGAATAGCTCCAAGTGGAACGTGGTAGCAGCATCTATGATATGACATAAAGTTTTGCGAAATACATAGGGATCTGAATGTTGCAGACCCGTTAACTACAACCTCTCTCACAAGCATAACATGATCAAACCCAGAAATCATTGAGTGTTAATCACATAGTGATGTGAACTAGATTATTGACTCTAGTAAACTCTTTGGATGTTAGTCACATGGCGATGTGACCTGTGATCACATAGCAATGTGAACTAGATTATTGACTCTAGTGCAAGTGGGAGACTGTTGGAAATATGCCCTAGAGGCAATAATAAATAGATTATTATTATATTTCCTTGTTCATGATAATCGTTTATTATCCATGCTAGAATTGTATTGATAGGAAACTCAGATACATGTGTGGATACATAGACAACACCATGTCCCTAGTAAGCCTCTAGTTGACTAGCTCGTTGATCAATAGATGGTTACGGTTTCCTGACCATGGACATTGGATGTTGTTGATAACGGGATCACATCATTAGGAGAATGATGTGATGGACAAGACCCAATCCTAAGCCTAGCACAAAGATCGTGTAGTTCGTATGCCAAAGCTTTTCTAATGTCAAGTATCATTTCCTTAGACCATGAGATTGTGCAACTCCCGGATACCGTAGGAATACTTTTGGTGTGCCAAACGTCACAACATAACTGGGTGGCTATAAAGGTGTTGGGTTTCGTAGTAATTTCAAAAATTTCCTACGCACACGCAAGATCATGTGATGCATAGCAACGAGGGGGAGAGTGTTGTCTACGTACCCAACGCAGACCGACTGCGGAAGCGATGACACGACGTAGAGGAAGTAGTCGTACGTCTTCACGATCCAACCGATCAAGCACCGAAACTACGGCACCTCCGAGTTCGAGCACACGTTCAGCTCGATGACGATCCCCGGACTCCGATCCAGCAAAGTGTCGGGGAAGAGTTTCGTCAGCACGACGGCGTGGTGACGATCTTGATGTACTACAGCAGCAGGGTTTCGCCTAAACTCCGCTACAGTATTATCGAGGTATATAGTGGCAGGGGGCACCGCACACGGCTAAGGAATAGATCACGTGGATCAACTTGTGTGTCTAGAGGTGTCCCCTGCCTCCGTATATAAGGGAGCAGAGGGGGGAGGCTGGCCGGCCAAGGAGGGAGGCGCAGGAGGAGTCCTACTCCTTCCGGGAGTAGGACTCCCCTCCAATCCTATTCCAACTAGGATTCCCCAAAGGGGGAAAGAGGGAGAGGGGGGCCGGCCACCTTCTCCTAGTCCTAATAGGACTAGGGGAGGGGGAAGTGGCGCAGCCACCTTGGGCTGCCCCTTTCTCCTTTCCACTAAGGCCCATGAAGGCCCATATGGCTCCCGGGGGGTTCCGGCAACCTCCCAGTAATCCGGTAAAATCCCGATTTCACCCGGAACACTTCCGATGTCCAAACATAGGCTTCCAATATATCAATCTTTATGTCTCGACCATTTCGAGACTCCTCGTCATGTCCGTGATCACATCCGGGACTCCGAACAACCTTCGGTACATCAAAATGCATAAACTCATAATATAACTGTCATCGTAACCTTAAGCGTGCGGACCCTACGGGTTCGAGAACAATGTAGACATGACCGAGACATGTCTCCGGTCAATAACCAATAGCGGGACCTGGATGCCCATATTGGCTCCTACATATTCTACGAAGATCTTTATCGGTCAGACCGCATAACAACATACGTTGTTCCCTTTGTCATCGGTATGTTACTTGCCCGAGATTCAATCGTCGGTATCCAATACCTAGTTCAATCTCGTTACCGGCAAGTCTCTTTACTCGTTCCGTAATACATCATCTCACAACTAACATATTAGTTGTAATGCTTGCAAGGCTTATGTGATGTGTATTACCGAGAGGGCCCAGAGATACCTCTCCGACAATCGGAGTGACAAATCCTAATCTCGAAATACGCCAACCCAACATCTACCTTTGGAGACACCTGTAATGCTCCTTTATAATCACCCAGTTACGTTGTGACGTTTGGTAGCACCCAAAGTGTTCCTCCAGCAAACGGGAGTTGCATAATCTCATAGTCATAGGAACATGTATAAGTCATGAAGAAAAGCAATAGCAACATACTAAACGATCGGGTGCTAAGCTAATGGAATGGGTCATGTCAATCAGATCATTCAACTAATGATGTGACCTCGTTAATCAAATAACAACTTATTGTTCATGGTTAGGAAACATAACCATCTTTGATTAACGAGCTAGTCAAGTAGAGGCATACTAGTGACACTTTGTTTGTCTATGTATTCACACATGTATTATGTTTCCGGTTAATACAATTCTAGCATGAATAATAAACATTTATCATGATTATAAGGAAATAAATAATAACTTTATTATTGCCTCTAGGGCATATTTCCTTCAGTCTCCCACTTGCACTAGAGTCAATAATCTAGATTACACTGTAATGATTCTAACACCCATGGAGCCTTGGTGCTGATCATGTTTTGCTCGTGGAAGAGGCTTAGTCAACGGGTCTGCAACATTCAGATCCATATGTATCTTGCAAATCTCTATGTCTCCCACCTAGACTAGATCCCGGATGGAATTGAAGCGTCTCTTGATGTGTTCGGTCCTTTTGTGAAATCTAGATTCCTTTGCCAAGGCAATTGCACCAGTATTGTCACAAAATATTTTCATTGGACCCGATGCACTAGGTATGACACCTAGATCGGATATGAACTCCTTCATCCAGACTCCTTCGTTCGCTGCTTCCGAAGCAGCTATGTACTCCGCTTCACATGTAGATCCCGCTACGACGCTTTGTTTAGAACTGCACCAACTGACAGCTCCACCGTTTAATGTAAACACGTATCCGGTTTGCGATTTAGAATCGTCCGGATCAGTGTCAAAGCTTGCATCAACGTAACCTTTTACGATGAGCTCTTTGTCACCTCCATATACGAGAAACATATCCTTAGTCCTTTTCAGGTATTTCAGGATGTTCTTGACCGCTGTCCAGTGATCCACTCCTGGATTACTTTGGTACCTCCCTGCTAAACTTATAGCAAGGCACACATCAGGTCTGGTACACAGCATTGCATACATGATAGAGCCTATGGCTGATGCATAGGGAACATCTTTCATATTCTCTCTATCTTCTGTAGTGGTCGGGCATTGAGTCTTACTCAATTTCACACCTTGTAACACAGGCAAGAATCCTTTCTTTGCTTGATCCATTTTGAATTTCTTCAAAATCTTGTCAAGGTATGTGCTTTGTGAAAGTCCAATTAAGCGTCTTGATCTATCTCTATAGATCTTAATGCCTAATATGTAAGCAGCTTCACCGAGGTCTTTCATTGAAAAACTTTTATTCAAGTATCCTTTTATGCTATCCAGAAATTCTATATCATTTCCAATCAGCAATATGTCATCCACATATAATATTAGAAATGCTACAGAGCTCCCACTCACTTTCTTGTAAATGCAGGCTTCTCCGAAAGTCTGTATAAAACCAAATGCTTTGATCACACTATCAAAGCGTTTATTCCAACTCCGAGAAGCTTGCACCAGTCCATAAATGGATCGCTGGAGCTTGCACACTTTGTTAGCTCCCTTTGGATCGACAAAACCTTACGGTTGCATCATATACAATTCTTCTTCCAGAAATCCATTCAGGAATGCAGTTTTGACATCCATCTGCCAAATTTCATAATCATAAAATGCGGCAATCGCTAACATGATTCGGACGGACTTAAGCATCGCTACGGGTGAGAAGGTCTCATCGTAGTCAATCCCTTGAACTTGTCGAAAACCTTTTGCAATAAGTCGAGCTTTGTAGACAGTAACATTACCATCAGCGTCAGTCTTCTTCTTAAAGATCCATTTATTCTCAATTGCTTGCCGATCATCTGGCAAGTCAACCAAAGTCCATACTTTGTTCTCATACATGGATCCCATCTCAGATTTCATGGCTTCAAGCCACTTTGCGGAATCTGGGCTCACCATCGCTTCTTCATAGTTCGTAGGTTCATCATGATCTAGTAGCATGACTTCCAGAACTGGATTACCGTACCACTCTGGTGCCGATCTTACTCTGGTTGATCTACGAGGTTCAGTAGTATCTTGTTCTGAAGTTTCATGATCATTATCATTAGCTTCCTCACTTATTGGTGTAGGTGTCACAGAAACAGTTTTCTGTGATGTACTACTTTCCAACAAGGGAGCACGTACAGTTACCTCGTCAAGTTCTACTTTTCTCCCACTCACTTCTTTTGAGAGAAACTCCTTCTCAAGAAAGTTTCCGAATTTAGCAACAAAAGTCTTGCCTTCGGATCTGTGATAGAAGGTGTATCCAATAGTTTCCCTTGGATATCCTATGAAGACACATTTCTCCGATTTGGGTTCGAGCTTATCAGGTTGAAGCTTTTTCACATAAGCATCGCAGCCCCAAACTTTCAGAAACGACAACTTTGGTTTCTTGCCAAACCATAGTTCATAAGGCGTTGTCTCAACGGATTTTGATGGTGCCATGTTTAACGTGAATGCGGCCGTCTCTAGAGCGTATCCCCAAAATGATAGCGGTAAATCAGTAAGAGACATCATAGATCGCACCATATCTAGTAAAGTACGATTACGACGTTCGGACACACCATTACGCTGTGGTGTTCCGGGTGGCGTGAGTTGCGAAACTATTCCACAGTTTTTCAAATGTACACCAAACTCACAACTCAAATATTCTCCTCCACGATCAGATCGTAGAAACTTTATTTTCTTGTTACGATGATTTTCAACTTCACTCTGAAATTCTTTAAACTTTTCAAATGTTTCAGACTTATGTTTCATTAAGTAGATATATCCATATCTGCTTAAATCATCTGTGAAGGTGAGAAAATAACGATATCCGCCACGAGACTCAATATTTATCGGACCACATACATCGGTATGTATGATTTCCAACAAATATGTTGCTCTCTCCATAGTACCGGAGAACGGTGTTTTAGTCATCTTGCCCATGAGGCACGGTTCGCAAGTACCAAGTGATTCATAATCAAGTGGTTCCAAAAGTCCATCACTATGGAGTTTCTTCATGCGCTTTACACCGATATGACCTAAACGACAGTGCCACAAATAAGTTGCACTTTCATTATCAACTCTGCATCTTTTGGCTTCAACATTATGAATATGTGTATTACTACTATCGAGCTTCAATAAAAATAGACCACTCTTCAAGGGTGCATGACCATAAAAGATATTACTCATATAAATAGAACAACCATTATTCTCTGATTTAAATGAATAACCGTCTCGCATTAAACAAGATCCAGATATAATGTTCATGCTCAACGCTGGCACCAAATAACAATTATTTAGGTCTAATATTAATCCCGAAGGTAGATGTAGAGGTAGCGTGCCGACCGCGATCACATCAACTTTGGAACCGTTTCCCACATGCATCGTCACCTCGTCCTTAGCCAATCTTCGCTTAATCCGTAGCCCCTGTTTCGAGTTGCAAATATTAGCAACAGAACCAGTATCAAATACCCAGGTGCTACTGCGATCATTAGTAAGGTACACATCAATAACATGTATATCACATATACCTTTGTTCACCTTGCCATCCTTCTTATCCGCCAAATACTTGGGGCAGTTCCGCTTCCAGTGACCAGTCTGCTTGCAGTAGAAGCACTCAGTTTCAGGCTTAGGTCCAGACTTGGGTTTCTTCTCTTGAGCAGCAACTTGCTTGATGTTCTTCTTGAAGTTCCCCTTCTTCTTCCCTTTGCCCTTTTTCTTGAAACTAGTGGTTTTGTTAACCATCAACACTTGATGCTCCTTTTTGATTTCTACCTTCGCAGCTTTCAGCATTGCGAAGACCTCGGGAATAGTCTTGCTCATCCCTTGCAATTATAGTTCATCACGAAGCTCTTGTAGCTTGGTGGCAGTGATTGGAGAATTCTGTCAATGATGCAATCATCTGGAAGATTAACTCCCAATTGAATCAAGTGATTATTATACCCAGACATTTTGAGTATATGCTCACTGACAGAACTGTTCTCCTCCATCTTGCAGCTATAGAACTTATTGGAGACTTCATATCTCTCAATCCGGGCATTTGCTTGAAATATCAACTTCAACTCCTGGAACATCTCATATGCTCCATGACGTTCAAAACGTCGTTGAAGTCCCGATTCTAAGCCGTAAAGCATGGAACACTGAACTATCGAGTAGTCATCAGCTTTGCTCTGCCAGACGTTCATAACATCTGGTGTTGCTCCAGCAGCAGGCCTGGCACCCAGCGGTGCTTCCAGGACGTAATTCTTCTGTGCAGCAATGAGGATAATCCTCAAGTTACGGACCCAGTCCGTGTAATTGCTACCATCATCTTTCAACTTTGCTTTCTCAAGGAACGCATTAAAATTCAACGGAACAACAGCACGAGCCATCTATCTACAATCAACATAAACAAGCAAGATACTATCAGGTACTAAGTTCATGATAAATTTAAGTTCAATTAATCATATTACTGAAGAACTCCCACTTAGATAGACATCCCTCTAATCCTCTAAGTGATCACGTGATCCAAATCAACTAAACCATGTCCGATCATCACATGAGATGGAGTACTTTCATCGGTGAACATCATTATGTTGATCATATCTACTATATGATTCACGCTCGACCTTTTGGTCTCCGTGTTCCGAGGCCATATCTGTATATGCTTGGCTCGTCAAGTATAACCTGAGTATTCCGCGTGTGCAACTGTTTTGCACCCGTTGTATTTGAACGTAGAGCCTATCACACCCAATCATCACGTGGTGTCTCAGCACGAAGAACTTTCACAACGGTGCATACTCAGGGAGAACACTTCTTGATAATTTAGTGAGAGATCATCTTATAATGCTACCGTCAATCAAAGCAAGATAAGATGCATAAAAAGATAAACATCACATGCAATCAATATAAGTGATATGATATGGCCATCATCATCTTGTGCTTGTGATCTCCATCTCCGAAGCACCATCATGATCACCAACGTCACCGGCGCGACACCTTGATCTCCATCGTAGCATCGTTGTCGTCTCGCCAATCTTATGCTTCCAGACTATCACTACCGTTTAGTAATAAAGTAAAGCATTACATCGCGATTGCATTGCATACAATAAAGCGACAACCATATGGCTCCTGCCAGTTGCCGATAACTTGGTTACAAAACATGATCATCTCATACAATAAAATTCAGCATCATGCCTTGACCATATGACATCACAACATGCCCTGCAAAAACAAGTTAGACGTCCTCTACTTTGTTGTTGCAAGTTTTACGTGGCTGCTACGGGCTTAAGTAAGAACCAATCTCACCTACGCATCAAAACCACAACGATAGTTTGTCAAATAGACTCCGTTTTAACCTTCGCAAGGACCGGGCGTAGCCATACTTGGTTCAACTAAAGTTGGAGAGACAGTCGCCCGCAAGCCACCTGTGTGCAAAGCACGTCGGGAGAACCGGTCTCGCGTAAGCGTACGCGTAATGTTGGTCCGGGTCGTCTCGTCCAACAATACCGTCGAACCAAAGTATGACATGCTGGTAGGCAGTATGACTTGTATCGTCCACAACTCACTTGTGTTCTACTCGTGCATATAACATCAACATAAATAACCTGGCTCTGATACCACTGTTAGGTTTCGTAGTAATTTAAAAAAAATTCCTACGCACACGCAAGATCATGTGATGCATAGCAACGAGGGGGAGAGTGTTGTCTACGTACCCAACGCAGACCGACTTCGGAAGCGATGACACGACGTAGAGGAAGTAGTCGTACGTCTTCACGATCCAACCGATCAAGCACCGAAACTACGGCACCTCCGAGTTCGAGCACATGTTCAGCTCGATGACGATCCCCGGACTCCGATCCAGCAAAGTGTCGGGGAAGAGTTCCGTCAGCACGACGGCGTGGTGACGATCTTGATGTACTACAGCAGCAGGGCTTCGCCTAAACTCCGCTACAGTATTATCGAGGTATATAGTGGCAGGGGGCACCGCACACGGCTAAGGAATTGATCACGTGGATCAACTTGTGTGTCTAGAGGTGTCCCCTGCCTCCGTATATAAAGGAGTAGAGGGGGGAGGCTGGCCGGCCAAGGAGGGAGGCGCAGGAGGAGTCCTACTCCTTCCGGGAGTAGGACTCCCCTCCAATCCTATTCCAACTAGGATTCCCCAAAGGGGGAAAGAGGGAGAGGGGGCCCGGCCACCTTCTCCTAGTCCTAATAGGACTAGGGGAGGGGGAAGTGGCGCAGCCACCTTGGGCTGCCCCTTTCTCCTTTCCACTAATGCCCATGAAGGCCCATATGGCTCCCAGGGGGTTCCGACAACCTCCCGGTAACCCAGTAAAATCCCGATTTCACCCGGAACACTTCCGATGTCCAAACATAGGCTTCCAATATATCAAGCTTTACGTCTCGACCATTTCGAGACTCCTCGTCATGTCCGTGATCACATCCGGGACTCCGAACAACCTTCGGTACATCAAAATGCATAAGCTCATAATATAACTGTCATCGTAACCTTAAGCGTGCGGACCCTATGGGTTCGAGAACAATGTAGACATGCCCGAGACATGTCTCCGGTCAATAACCAATAGCGGGACCTGGATGCCCATATTGGCTCCTACATATTCTACGAAGATCTTTATCGGTCAGACCGCATAACAACATACGTTGTTCCCTTTGTCATCGGTATGTTACTTGCCCGAGATTCGATCGTCGGTATCCAATACCTAGTTCAATCTCGTTACCGGCAAGTCTCTTTACTCGTTCCGTAATACATCATCTCACAACTAACATATTAGTTGTAATGCTTGCAAGGCTTATGTGATGTGTATTACCGAGAGGGCCCAGAGATACCTCTCCGACAATCGGAGTGACAAATCCTAATCTCGAAATACGCCAACCCAACATCTACCTTTGGAGACACCTGTAATGCTCCTTTATAATCACCCAGTTACGTTGTGACGTTTGGTAGCATCCAAAGTGTTCCTCCGGCAAACGGGAGTTGCATAATCTCATAGTCATAGGAACATGTATAAGTCATGAAGAAAAGCAATAGCAACATACTAAACGATCGGGTGCTAAGCTAATGGAATGGGTCATGTCAATCAGATCATTCAACTAATGATGTGACCTCGTTAATCAAATAACAACTTATTGTTCATGGTTAGGAAACATAACCATCTTTGATTAACGAGCTAGTCAAGTAGAGGCATACTAGTGACACTTTGTTTGTCTATGTATTCACACATGTATTATGTTTTCGGTTAATACAATTCTAGCATGAATAATAAACATTTATCATGATTATAAGGAAATAAATAATAACTTTATTATTGCCTCTAGGGCATATTTCCTTCAATAGGTACACTACAGGTATCTCCGAAAGTGTCTGTTGGGTTGGCACGAATTGAGACTAGGATTTGTCACTCCGTGTAAACGGAGAGGTATCTCTGGGCCCACTCGGTAGGACATCATCATAATGTGCACAATGTGACCAAGGAGTTGATCACGGGATGATGTGTTACGGAACGAGTAAAGAGACTTGCCGATAACGAGATTAAACAAGGTATCGGGATACCGACAATCGAATCTCGGGCAAGTATCGTACCGCTAGACAAAGGGAATTGTATACGGGATTGATCAAGTCCTTGACATCGTGGTTCATCCGATGAGATCATCGTGGAACATGTGGGAGCCAACATGGGTATCCAGATCCCGCTGTTGGTTATTGGCCGGAGAGTTATCTCGGCCATGTCTGCATGACTCCCGAACCCGTAGGGTCTACACACTTAAGGTTCGATGACGCTAGGGTTATAGGGAATAGATATACGTGGTTACCGAATGTTGTTCAGAGTCCCGGATGAGATCCCGGACGTCACGAGGAGTTCCGGAATGGTCCGGAGGTAAAGATTAATATATATGAAGTATGGTTTTGGCCACCGGAAGTGTTCCGGGCATCACCGGTAGTGTACCGGGACCACCGGAGGGGTCCGGGGGTCCACCAGGTGGGGCCAGCAGCCCCGGAGGCCTACATGGGCCAATAGTGGGAAGGGGCCAGCCCCTAAGTGGGCTGGGCACCTCCCCACCAAGGCCCATGCGCCTAAGGGGAAGAGGGGGCAAACCCTAAGGGCAGATGGGCCTTAAGGCCCATGCCTGGTGTGCCTCCCTCTCCCCCTCCACTTGTCCGCCACCCTAGATGGGATTGGGGCTGGCCGCCGCCCCTAGGGTGGAACCCTAGGTGGGGCGCACCCCTCCCTCTCCCCTGTATATACTTGAGGACTTGGGGCTGCCAACAGATGAGTTCCTCTCCTTCTTGGCGCAGCCCTACCTCTCTCCCTCCTCGTCTCTTGCGGTGCTTGGCGAAGCCCTGCTGGAGTACCACGCTCCTCCACCACCACCACGCCGTCGTGCTGCTGCTGGATGGAGTCTTCCCCAACCTCTCCTTCTCCCCTTGCTGGATCAAGGCGTAGGAGACGTCACCGTGCTGTACGTGTGTTGAACACGGAGGTGCCGTCCGTTCGGCACTAGAATCATCGGTGATTTGGATCACGACGAGTACGACTCCATCAATCCCGTTCACTTGAACGCTTCCGCGTAGCGATCTACAAGGGTATGTAGATGCACTCTCCTTCCCTCGTTGGTAGACTTCTCCATAGATTAATCTTGATGATGCGTAGAAAATTTAAATTTCTGCTACGTTCCCCAACACTTCAAACTGTTGTCAATGATTATCAGGGGAAAAATCAATTTCTTTTTGAAACCTTTTCAATTTATTTTTTCGGTTTGATTGTTCACACAAGCTGACTTGAAACTTCTAAGTTTGCGGCCTTTTTTCGTTTTATTTTCGTAGGCCAAAATGTTTAGTCCTTGTTCCTATATATTTGTATGTAGCATTTGGATGTGTCGAAGAGCACAATATTTTTTTCAAACTTTTTTGGCATTTGAAAAGAAAAACAATGAGACTTGGCAAATCCACCCCCTATACTTACGCGGACACGCCCGGGACGCCCACGGACACTGATCGGGCACTCTCTAAATTCGTGCCTACACACACTGATCGGTCACTTCAAATACCAAACTGTTGTCAATGATTATCAAGGGAAAATCAATTTCTTTTTGAAACTTTTTCAGTATATTTTTTCGGTTTGATTGTTCACACAAGCCGACTTGAAACTCCTAAGTTCGCGGCCTTTTTTTTCATTTAATTTTCACAGGTCAAAATGTTTAGTCCTTGTTCCTATATATTTGTATGTAGCATTTGGATGTGTCGAAGAGCACAATATTTTTTTCAAACTTTTCGATATTTGAAAAAAAAGGAGACTTGGCAAATCCGGTCCCCTATATTTACGCGGACACGCCCGGGACGCCCGCGGACAATGATCGAGCACTCCTTAAATTCGCGCCTACACACATTGATCGGTCACTATAAATACCAAAATGTTGTCAATGATTATCGGGGGAAATATCAATTTCTTTTTGAAACCTTTTCAATTTATTTTTTTCGGTTTGATTGTTCACACAAGCTGACTTGAAACTTCTAAATTCACGGCCTTTTTTTCGTTTTGTTTTCGCAGGCCAAAATGTTTAGTCCTTGTTCCTATATATTTGTATGTAGCATGTGAATGTGTCGAACAACACAATATTTTTTTCAAACTTTTTTGGTATTTGAAAAAAAACAATGAGACTTGCTAAATCCGGTCCCCTACTTATGTGGACAGACGCCTGCGAACACTGATCCGTCACTCCCTAAATTCGCACCTACACACTGATCGGACACTGATCGGACACATGTAAATTGAAGTTGCTTCCAACTACAGGTACTATGACAGTGTCAATTTTCTTTTCTGAATATCTTCTCAATGTCATTTCCAAGGCACTCATCCTGGCAGCACATGGGGGGCGTTCATTTGGCGCACGGCCAACACGGATTCTGCATTATTCAGAGGTATGTAGTTCAGAAACATGCTTCAATGCGTTCAGAAACTACGTGGGATTAATATTTACGTGGACTCTGCACTTTTTATTCAGATTATCAGTAGTGTGTTTGAACTGTCTTAAGAAAAGCTAATTTGCCCATATTGTAACCTAAATTTAACCTTACGTTCGATCCATAAATATAAAGACAAAGTGGTATACCTTTTTGTCCAGCCTGGGGCTTGAGGTTCGCCTTTGCCTGTAGATTGCTCGGAGGTTGGCGCAGACAGGGCAATTCCATCACAAGTACTGTTGAAATCTAATTGCATGGCAAGTGCCGCTTCTCCGGCATCACCAATGCTGGACTCAGCAGGCGCACATATCAGCGTCTGGTTTGCTCCATTGGACACCAATGGCTGTGCGGCGGCGAGATCCGGGCAGGGGAAATCTATGTAAAATAAAGCAGTACAAGAATAAGAAATCGGTCTAGATACATGGGATACCACGGTGATCAAAAAATGGGGGCACCTAAGGTTACCGGTCAACCGGATCTCACAGGAACTCGGTTGCGTCGTCTCCCCCGGTCGCCATCTCCATAGCCGGGAGCTTCTTGCCTTGCCGCCCAAAGGGAGAGGATAAATTGCTTTTACTTTTCAGAGGCGGTCGGCTCAGCTAGGTCCCACACCATGACAAACACTTATCCGTTCGACAAACTACATCTCCATGAGGGAAGGAGATGACGGATGTTTTTCTGTACCACCCAAACAGATTCTGAATTACTTGTTTTGAATTTGTCTAGATACGGATGTATCTAGACTCATTTTAGTGCTAGATATCTCCGTATCTAGACAAATCTAAGACAAGTAATTCGGAACGGAGGGAGTATGTACTAACAGAACATCATAAACATGGACCGCTATTTATTCGTTATTTTAGACGGCTCTGCTTCGTACGTCACTGTTTTAACGGACGTACTCCACCTGTCTCCATACGATCTCATTGAATACAGCATGCGACGTGTCGTAGCAGGAGCACGCGCGCCCGTCCATACCATCGCCGTTCTCACCCATTAGGTGAAGCAAATATAACAAACTAGTACTATAGTCGATCGAGTGGTCGCTAGCTAGCTAGGAGACCACTACATTGCTCCAATTAACACTGCTAGCTACTAGATTCACACATACTCAGCCAAGTGAACTAATCGGCTGCCCTGCCTGCTCATCACCAGGGTTCAGTCATTTTGCAGTACAGGAAGCAGAGGTGGTCGAACATGGCTACGATGACGATGTTCATGCTGCAGGAGATCCTAGCGAAGAGGTCGTACATGCACCATGCAGTGGCCGACGAAGGTGAGCGCGGGAGCGAGGTAGGCGAGGGCGCGGCAGACCCAGGGGTGGCGGCACGGGAGCTAGAGCGCCAGCGCCGCGGTGGCCGCCTGGAGTACGGCACAGCACGGGATGCCGAGCCAGAGGGCGCTCGCCTCGGCGGCCTTGCTGCAGCAGACGTGCTGGTCACCGACTGCGTAGGTGACCGCTATGGCCAAGGCGAAGCAGACGAGGGTGTCGCAGCCGGTGAAGAGCGCCCATCCGCTGGCCCGCTGGACGGCAACTCCCGTGCTGGTCTTGGTGGCCACGGACGATGCATGCACGATGTGCAATCGAATGGTGTCCTGCAAAGAGCTAGATGACACCAACGGCCTGATTATTAGTATCGTCCGTAAATCGTGCATAGGACGTCGTGTGTATAGCAACGCTGGACGAAGTATAGTCTTGTTAGCGCCCTACCTTTTCGGTAACCAAAACATTGTTAACAGCCCCACCTTCTATTCTCGACAAGAACAAATAAACCGATGAACGAGCTTGTAAATAACTAATTGATGAATCAGCTTGTAAAAAAACTAATTGATGAATGAGCGTATACCAGCTCGACCTGGATAGCAAACAAATGGATGTACATAACGTGATGGAGGTGAAGCCTCAGCAAACAAACATACAATGTGAGTGACATAGACACGCAGGCACATGCACACATGCCTGGCAGTAAAAAGTTAGTTAGCTAACTCATTTTAGGTGCACGGTAATTTTTAACTTTTTTTTTTGAACCGGGCAAACCCCCTTTCCATTACTTAGAACGGAAATACAAAGTTCGACGGAAAGTCCAAGAACAGGGAGAAGGGGAGAGCGAGCTCAACGCACTGCTAGGAAACCCACCACACTCGCCCGTCATCGAAACGAGTGTTATGGGGCGAAAACCTAAGCAGCACCAAAGTAAGACTAGCCCTATTACAAACGCAAGGTTTGAACGATCTCACACAGTATCACAAAGCGGAGCTAATATAGTCTTAGTAACAAAGCAACCACCACAGGAGATCTTCAGCGAAGTTGTCGCAACGGACCGTGCTGCTGATGAGGGCAAGCGAGGCATCCAACAAGTGATGTGCAACTATCTGATCTGAGCCCCCCTTTACAAAATATCTTGTAATGTGATAACTGGCCTATCTTCTCTCTAGAACTGTAAGTTGGCATATTCTTCGAATTTTGAGTATTGCCTGTTGCATGCTCTACTTTGCTATTTGTAGGTGCAGAATATACCGGTTGGTTCGGGACATGAAGTTTGGCACTTCCGTTCTCCAAGATGTACACGACGGATGAAATGAATGGACAATCGTTGGGATTGTCCTGCACACACAAAAGAGCCCTAGTTGGATGGAGGCAGAGAAACATAAAAACAGATGGTTTGTTGCTGTAGACATATTAGCAAACAGATATAGGGCATGAAATACCAACATCAAGAATATAATACGTGCACATCATTGTCAGGTTTCTCTGAATTAAACCTGACATTAGACGAATATTTTTCATAATAACAATAATAAATCACATTTTGGATTGACACATTAATTCTATTGCAAGATCTTGTATTTTGCTATGAAAGAGAGAAGCTCCTGAGAGAAAGAAGAGCAGCAGCCTTTGCAGTTTGCACGGTCGGGGGGAGAGAAGGAGGTAGAGCAGCAGCAACAACTTAACATTTCTCTACACGTATCTGAGAGAGAGATAGTAGCAACAGCCCAGAACGAATGTGCTTCTGTCAGCAGTGACCACGAGCATGGTAGGTCTGGAGGAGATGGTCCATGCTGATGGCGTCAGGTTCAAGGAAGTGGGTGACTAAGCGGCGGCGCTCCGTAGCAGGGGAGCCCCGGCGCGCAGGCAGATGCAACGACCAAATAGCTATATGCAAATACTACATTTTAATGATTACTTATAAATTTGTTGCATTTGGATTGAGCAAGTCCAAAATCTGCTCATTACATCTCTCCAGGAATGAGCATCTGCAAGTAAAACTGAGTTTTTCTCCTCTTCTTCCTTCCTTTTCTTGCAAATAGCAATTGAAAAGATTGCCTTAGAGATAGTACACCATCTACAGCACAAAATTAGACATCTGAATCAACACATCATCAAAGCATGCCATCTGGATTCTTAAGAACAGATGCTCAAACACTCGAGGCGTAACACATGATTGCTAAAAAGGTACTACCTCTGTCCCATAATATAAGACGCTTTTCAGTGCTTTTATGCAGCAAACCTATGCAACATAAACACACGATTTAGACAGTTAACTGCATACAACAACAACAACAACAACAACATCAACAAATACTTTAGTCCCAAACAAGGTGGGATAGACTAGAGGTGAAACCCATAAGATCTCGCAACCAACTCATGACTCTGGCACATGGATAGCAAGCTTCCATGCACTCCTGTCCATGGCTAGTTCTTCGGTGATACTCCAGTCCTTCAAATCTCTCTTTACGGACTCCTCCCATGTCAAGTTCGATCTACCCTACCTCTCTTGACATTATCAACACGCTTTAGCCGTCCGCTATGCACTGGAGCTTCCAGAGGCCTGCGCTGAATATGGCCCAACTCTATCTTGTATATCATCATTCCAAACCTGGTCCTTCCTTGTGTGGCCTCACATCCATCTCAACATGCGCATCTCCGCCACACCTAATTTTTGAACATGTCTCCTTCTAGTCGGCCAACACTCTCTCTCGAAACAGGCTTTCGCCCCACTTTATAAAATAGAGCACCAATCAAACAGAGTACACGGCTGAACGATACAATGGGATGGGGTAGCACTCCAACAATGTCGATCCCAGGCTAACCGGATCACGCACGCGACTACGCTAAATAAAGTACAGGAGGAACTAAGAACAACACCTAAGTTCCACGACAACGCCCCCCGGAGGGAGAACGGCGCTAAGCATCGCCATTGCCGAGTCCCGAACAGACATAGGTTTTCACCCGGAACCCGGACACGAAGAGCACCACGACGACGTCTTCAAGATGATAACAACGCCCCAAGCATCGCCGCCGTCGGTGACAAAGCACGGAGCTTTTGCTCCGCAACTCCCCGCGTCACCAGACGAGGTCTCCAGGGCAAGTGTGACAAGCCCAGCACTCCAGATCCGGATCGGGGCAACGCCATTGGCAGAGACAAAGAGCGCGCCCGAGCCACCCGCTGCACCACCTACCCCCGCCCACACGACCAAGAGGGAATGCCTTCACTGCCGCCATGGTGCCCGCCAGAGAGCCAACCATGCGGACCGCCATCCAGGGCCGCCACCCCGGCATCCATGTCCAAGGCTCCACAAACCGTCCACGTCATGGTGCATCCACCTCGGTAGGAGTAAAAGGGAGCTCCTTTCACTCCTAGCCCGGCATGAATCACGGAGTATGGGTCGATGCCATAGTAGGAAGCACCCACGCCTCCGTCTCTAGTCAGTCCCGGTGCACCGGGGGATACACTACCTCGTGACTCCCGACGGCTGTCGCCGAGCACACTCTCACAACGCCATGTCCGTGGCCCTTGACGCCGATGTGCCCGACAGCGTTTCGCGGCCTCGACCACCACCCACGTCCACCATACCCGCGAGGAGAGGGACCTCAACGCCCACAGGCACCTCCCGGATCGAGCCCAAGCGCACCTATCCAGAGCGCAAACTCCAACTCGCCCCGGGCCCCGTCCAGATCCGCTCGAGCACAAGCCCCAACTCACAGCCATGCCATCGGCCTAGAGAAAGGCGAAGGAGGCCCG
>NC_041388.1:35781485-35854565 GCF_002162155.2 Triticum dicoccoides
GGCAACTCCAGCCGCCAAAGCCATCGGATCACCTCACCATGGCATAACACCGCGCCAACCACCTCCAGTAGCCGAGACGACCGGCGACGGCTGGCCCCCGCTACCTTAGCCCGCGCCGCCCATGTGCAGCAGGCCGGCGGAGCCCCCACGATCTAGATCTGGACCGAGAAGTTCACCACAGCCGCCCCACGCCGGCATGAAATGCTTGGCAGCGGATCTGCAGCCACTCGCGCCTCCGCGCCAGAGAGCCGCCGTCCGGCCGCCCCGGACGCAGCCGCACCGCGGCACCTTGCATAGCTGCGTGCATCCGCGCTGTCCAGTGCCAGACACCGAAGTGAGGAGGGCCCGCCGCCACCGACACCGACCGGGCTTTGTCCGGAGACGACGGGGAGGGGGGATGGGAGGGTTGGAGGCGACGACGCGTGGTTTCGCACCCCCCTCCCCCTGGCGCTCGCAAGAGCGGGCTAGGCGGGACAATAACTGGCTTTCGTTGTTTCAGTTCAATCTGGTTGGCCAACACTCAGTTTCATACAACATTGTGGGTTGAATCGCCGTCCTATAAACATGCCTTTTAGCTTTGTGGCACTCTCTTGTCACACTGAGCTTGGCGCCTTATCCATCCGGCTTTGATTCGATGGTTCACATCTTCATTGATATCCTCATCCTTCTGCAGCATTGACCCCAAATATCAAAAGGTGTCCTTCTAGGGCACCACCTGACCATCAGGGCTAACCTCCTCCTCGTGCCTAGTAGCACTGAAACCGCACTTCATGTACTCGATTTTAGTTCTACTAAGTCTAAAACCTTTTGATTCCAAGGTTTGTCTCCATAGCTCTAACTTCCTATTGACCCGATCCGACTATCATCGCTAGCACCACATCATCCACAAAGAGCATACACCATGGGATATCTCTTTGTATACCATGTGTGACCTCATCAATCACCAAAGCAAAAAAATAAGGGCTCAAAGCTAACCCCTGGTGTAGTCCTATTTTAACGAGAAAGTCAATAGTGTTGCCATCACTTGTTCGAACATTGTCACAACATTATCGTACATGTCCTTGATGAGGGTAATGTACTTTGCTGGGACTTTGTGTTTCTCCCAGGCCCATCACATGACATTCTGTGCTATCTTATCGTAGGCCTTCCCGAGTCAATGAACACCATTTTGCTCCCTGTATTTCTCCACAAGTTGTCGCACCAAGAAAATGGCTTCCACGGTCGACCTCCCAGGCATGAAACCAAATCATGCTTGTCATTCTTAAGCGATGCTCAATGACTCTCTCCCATAACTTCACTGTATGGCTTATCACCTTAATTCCATGGTAATTAGTACAACTCTGAACACCCCCTTGTTCTTGAAGACTGGTACTAATATACTCCTCTCCATTCTTCTGGTATCTTATTTGCCCAAAAAATGGGGTTGAAAAGCTTAGTTAGCCATACTATCGCAATGTCTTCGAGACCTATCCACACCTCAACGGGCATACAATCAGGGTCCATCGTCTTGCCTCCTGACCTCAGACTTCTAGATTCGCCGCACAAAACGTCTGCTGGTATCATCGAAAGAGTAGTCAGTTTAATGGTAGAGCTCTCATTCTCCCCACTGAACAACATGTCAAAGTACTCCCCGCCATCTATGCAAGTCTCCTTGTCCTTCACCTGAACAACATTTCAAAGTACTCCCTGCCATCTATGCTAGTCTCCTTGTCCTTCACCTGAACAACAAGTTGAAGTACTCCCCGCCATCTATGCTAGTCTCCTTGTCCTTCACCAGGAGCTGGTCTGCTCCGTCCTTGATGCATTTGATTTGGTCGACATCCCTCGTCTTCCTCTCTCGGATCTTGGCCATCTTATAGATTTCCCTTTCACTTTCCTTCGTGTCTAACCGCTGGTAGAGGTCCTCATACGCCCGACCACTTGCTTCACTCACAGCTCGCTTTGCGGCCTTTTTGCCATCTTATACTTCTCTGTGTTGTCTGCACTCCTATCTAGGTAAAGGCGTCTGAAACAATCTTTCTTCTCCTTAATAGCCTTCTCGACATCATCATTTCACCACCAGGTATCTTTAGCTTCGCTTCTACTTCCTCTGGACAATCCAAACTCCTCTAAGGCCACCTTACGAATGCAAGTCGCCATCTTCATCCATATTGTCTGCATCACCTCCTTCCTTGCAAGGGTTCTCCTTAATAACCGTCTCCTTGAACGCCTGAGCTACCTCCTCCTTGAGCTTCCACCAGTTCGTTCTAGCGACTTTGGCACGAATCCGAAAGCTGAAGTCAACCACCACAAGCCTATGTTGAGAGACAACACTCTCTCTGGGCATGACCTTACAATCTAGGCACGCCTGCCTATCTTCTCTTCTCGAAAGATTGAAATCAATCTGGCTAAGAATGTTGACCACTACTAATAGTCACCAGATGTGATTCTCTTTTTAAAGAGGGTGTTAGCTACAATCATATCGTAGGCTAGAGCAAAGCTTAAGACATTTTCCCCTTTTTTATTCCTGATGCCATTGCCAAAGCTCCCATGCACCCCTTCAAAACCGATGTTAGATGTACCCATGACCCCAAAGACAGTTGACTGCATAAAAAGAAAAAAATGAAGCCACTAAAATCATGCTTCCTAGATCAAAATCAATTATCAATGGTAAGAAAGATACAAATAACTAGATAAGTACAGTATGTGAACTTCTAAAGCAAGTAGCTGACATATGAATACAAGAAAAATAATAATAAGATCTAGCCCATGAACAAGTAGATTATAAAGCCCATTGCTTTCCACAACATCGTCCACTATCTATAGTATAAAATTCAATAACAACCACTATTAGAAATTAGACCCAAACGCTAAAAAGCGTGTGTGTGTGTTGGTTGTCTTGTTCGAGTACACATGCATGCACCATCCGATTTGGCACCGCCCCGTCTGGTCTTCCTTATCTTATCCAGTCCCTCACTTCTCTGGTTCACTAGTAGGAAAACCCTTATAGGTTGAGAAAGTTAATGGCGCCGACCAAAATCCGTGCGCCACTAGTATCTTCGGTAAAAACCACAAGCGTGAGAAACTTTGTCAGCGCTACTTGTGAGTTCACATTAGTGTCGTTGGAGGACACCAACGGCACTAGTAATTGGACCCAGCTACCTGCGAAGCCAAGAGTTGATAGCGGTGTCTAAAAAGATCCTTTGCCGGTACTACTTCCTTTTCTATTGGCGTTGGTCTATAAGGGTAATGCCACAAGTAACATTATCCGCTTATGCCATGTGGGCCCCGAAATCTAGAGGCGTTGGCCACTAGTGGTGTGGGCTATTTCGACCTTCGTCACAAGATATATTGGGACCCACATGTCATGTGCACCTCTGCGCGTGTTTTATTAGTGGCGTTGATTCTTCTGTAGCATCGAAAGTGCTTTTCGTAATAGTGGCGTCGTTTTTGTTGCCAATGCTACAAATGTGTATGGGGGGCAATAATTGAGCTCACCCCAGTGTAGGCATGTGAGCCTTTCTTCTTCCTTTCCTCACTCTCTTCCTCTCAAAAACTCCATTGCATCGTGGTTGTAATCCCAAGGACACCAAGCTCAACGTCACGCTCAAGCTTCTAGACATCAAGGCAACACACAAAAGCACGAACTCGAGCATGGATGCTACATTGGAGTATCTACATGAAGTTCTTCTCGATGGTAACACATTACCTACTGTCGTCGATGAGTCAAAGAAGGTCGTGAACCCTATTGATTTGCTGCACTTAAGATACCACGCCTGCATCAATGATTGTATCATTTATCGGAATGAGTACGAATACCGAACAGTCTAGAAAGTGCGAGGAACCCCGATTCAACCAGGAAAAGCAAACTCCTCATAAGGTTGTATTGTACTTTCCTATCATTCCTCGTTTGCAGTATCTACATGCCAACAAGACGCGGAGCACTTGCATTGCCACAAGAATAGGAAGCTGGCGGGTGAAGACGACGGCATGTTGAGGCACACTGCAAATGGTTGCCAATGGAAAGCAAGGAACATCGTGGCGGGTGTGAGTACAGATGGAATTAATCCTTTCGGCAACCAAAGCAGCACACACAAGACCTTGCCTATCTTTGTATGGTTCTACACCCTACCACCTTGGCACTACATGAAGCGGAAGTATATACAGATAGTTATGATATTTCAAGGGCCGACACAACCGGGGAATGGAATTAACTTGTATCTCAAGCTACTGAAGGAGGAGCTACTCACATTATGGGTTGTTAAAGGTGTCAAAACCTAGGACGCTAGCTAAGGAAAATATTTCCCTATGAGAGTTATCTTGCTTACAACGTGCATGAGTATCTCGGTTATGGGCATGTCTTTGGCCAGGTGTGCCACGAACACTGCGGTTGTGTTAAGTGAATGGATGATATGTCTTATGTCCAGCTAAAGCGCATAACAGGCGGCTCTAAGAAAACCGTGTTCATAGAGCATGGGGGGTGGCCTAATGAGGATGACGAGTGGAGAAGTCATAGAGATTTGTTCAATGGTACAAAAGAGACTGCCAAAGGCCACGTAAGAGGAGCAGAAAAGAAATCCTCATTTGTTGAAGTGTTGGAAATAGTGCCCTGCAAATGGAAAGACAAAGCGGAAGGCCCTCGATCCGTTGTTAAAAAGTATGGAAAAGGAAGTCTGTTTTTTGGGACTTGCCTTACTGGCATCTTTTCAATACACCTCATAGTGTTGATGCCATACATATCATGAAAAATGTCTGCTAGAGTGGTTGGTACCCTGTTCAACATGCCAAAAAGACAAAAGATGTTCCAAAGTCAAGAAAAGATTTGAAAGAACACACTATAAGGAATGAATTGACTCAAACGGTCGGAATGACATGGCTGAGGGCAAAACATCAAAAAGTGATGATCTGAAGCAGCACAAGGGTTGTGGAGGAGCAAACTCCACCTTGCTACTACGATGTGTACAACACTAGTGTTGAAGGAACAACTTCAACGTGCAGCACTAGATATCGCTCTAGTGGCAAATGTAGGCCGATATGGCAGCAAGAGTTCAATCCAGAACTCCTAGAGCACAAGATCTACTCCAAGATCTTAGATAAGAACAACAAGTTCTATTATATGTAGTGGGTACATAGTCTCCTCATCATTCTCCCCTAGTTGTTTGGAATTTGCCCTCGAGTTATCTTCATAGAGTGCTTCTTTTGGATGGTAGAGAGTCAAGTCCGCAACATTGAAAGTGTTGGATATACCCATGTCGCTTGGAAGATCTATCACATAAGCATTATCATTTATCTTCCTCACGATAGAGAAGGGCACATACCTTCGCTGCCTAAGTTTCCCTTTAACACCTAAAGTTAGCCTCTCTTTTTCGGAGGTATACCATCACCTTATCAACAACTTGGAATGATTTTGGCCTCCTTTTGCAGTCAGCAAATTGTTTATATTTCTGATTTTGTGCTTCCAAAACACCATGAATCTCTTCAAATAACTCAGTGTAATTATCAGAAAATGACAATGCAGACCTTGAGTTTCCCCTTGATGGTAGCTTCACCAGATCCACCATGTGTGTTGGAACTTTAGTGTAGACAATGGAAAAATGGCTCCTTCCCGTGGATCTATGCTTGGAATTATTGTAGAACTCTGCAAGAGATAGAGCTAAATCCCATTGTCCCTTTCTTTCTCCACAAATGCAACGGATCAGATTACCCAAAAACTTGTTAACCACTTTCGTTTGTCCATCTGTTTGTGGATGAGCAGTGCTAGAAAATTTCAATTCAGTGTTGAATTGCTTCCACAAAGTGAGCCAAAATGCAGCAAGAAACTTGCTACCACAGTCTAACACGATGGACCTTGGTACTCCGTGAAGTCTGACCACTTCTCAAAAGAATAGATTTTGCCACATGATGAGCATTCGTTATCTTGCAGCATGGGATGAAATGAGCCATCTTAGAGAATATGTCCATGACCACAAACACAACATCACTTGCTCGCCTTGTTCTTGGCAAGCCCAAGACGAAGTCCATAGAGATGTCCTCCCATGGAGCAACAGGAATAGGAAAAGGCATGTATAACCCTGTGTTCTAGACTTGGCCTTTGCAGGTTTGACATATGGGGCATCGCTAAACAAACTTTCCAGCATCTCTCTATAGTTGTGGCCAAAAGTAGCGAGCTTCCAGGTTAGTGATAGTCTTCTCCCGTCCAAAATGGCCACTAAGATCACTTGAATGGAGTTCTCTAATTAGCTTGTTGCACAGAGAACTCCTTGGGATGCACAAATGATCATTTTTGAAGAGATGGCCATCCTACACCAAATAGTCGTCACCTAATGGCTACCCCTGATATGCTTCACCCAAACATGGCCAAGTCTTCATCATCCTCATACAACTCCTTTATTTGATCCATGCCTGGAAGTTCAGCCTCAAAAGAAGTCAAGAGGCATGCACGACGACTCAAAGCATCGGCCACTCGATTAGTTGTCCCAGATTTACGCACGATGAGATAGTTAAACCTCTTCAGAGGCATGCATGACGACTCAAAGCATCGGCCCATCTCGCTAGCATGCGGTCAACATGCATTTGATTTAATGCACTGATCACATGCGGGCATGGATGTTGTGGAAGCATCAAATGACTGTGTGTTTAATGGTGCTACATCGAGTGCCTAGCTGGTGCTTAGACGAATTTGGGAGGAAGGACACCTCTAATGCATGGCCGGACCAAGGGGCTTGGTGCAGCTGTTAGCTGCTGCCACCTAATGGTAGTTTTTGAGGTAGCTCAGGTCATTTTGTTTTTGTAACAGGCACGTGTTTTCCCTGTTCTAGCAGTGGGGGGTGAGTGGGGTGTGTCAGGTTTTCCTTGTAAATATTTTCTTTCTCCTTAATGCAATTATACAGAGGCCTCATGTGTATTCGAGAAAAAAAAACTTGGCTATATTTCATCTTTCAAACTTGCCTTCCGTTTCTCATTTTGTCAACATACGTCATGCATGTTGTTCCTCTAATTGCAGATTTTTTTGTTGCGCTATATACCCATGAAAAACATGCGACTATTTCTTGCATGGGGAGGGGCCTAGGTTAAGAACCAGTTACCTACTCCCTCCCTCCGAAATTATTTGTCGCATAAATGGATAAAAATGGATGCATCTAGAACTAAATATATCTAGATACGTCCATTTGTCCGACAAGTATTACCAGACGGAGGGAGTAGTTGTTTTTGTGTTTGGAGATGGAACAGGATTTGAATTCTACTACCAAAATAACCTTTTTTTTACTGCAATTCTTTAGGGGGGGAGGAGGTAAAATTCTCCATAGGGTGAAATATGCAGTTGACAAAAGAAAGATTGGAAGGAGACAGGAAAACATGGTTTTTAAGGCGTCCCTAAGGTGTCGCTTAGGCGATGCCTAAGCGTCAGGGTGCTCCCTGGTCACAAGGCAACGGCCTTGCCTTAGTCATGTGTCTACGGCGTCCACTTTAACTCTTAGGGCGTCCAAGTCATCAGCCTAGGCGCCATTCTGCCCGCCTTAGATAAATCAAGACGCCTCAGACAGGGGCTGGGGCTTCAGGCAGGAAACAGAGTCCAGCGTGGGAAGAAAAGGGCGGGAACTGTTGGCGCGGAAGAGAGATCAAACCCCTCTCGCGTTTCAGTCCACACGAGGGATCTCCTCTCTTGACCTTTGGCAGCAGCTGGAGCTGCAGATTAGATGTAATGTGAAATAAGGCATCAAAGGATAGAAGGAAACAACACTGAGCCACCTGGACCATATTTAATTAGCGCGACACTCTGGGAATCAAGCCACAGATGCTTCACGGAGTTTAGGATCCAGGTGGCCATCCTGGCTAGTGGCTACTGATGATTACCTTGAGGAGTTGTGGTTGAGATCTAGAAAACCCTTACCAAAGATCATCAAGAAAGAATTCAACTCGGTGGTCATCCTCATTGTTTGGAAACTTTGGAAACAGCAGTGATCCATCCCGGCTCTTGTGATTCACATTCGTGATGAACTCCAGACTTGGATGGCTGCTGGAGCAGTGTGTTTACAAAATTTTGTGACAAAGTAGCTTCTTAGGCTTGTGGTGTGGTGTTGACCTGTGGCATTGGTTGCAATGTGAAGAGGCTATTCTTGTAACACACTTTGCTGCCTCCCATATAAATATGGTATGCATTTTGTGTACTCTCGAGAAAAAAAAAGGCAGTGGGGTGCGGAGACCAGGTGACACTACTTTTAGTATGTATGGGTCGTCATGGACAGCACATTTCCCTTTTTAGCTGTGCGCTTGGCCAATCCATCCAACACCCAGCCACTTGCTAGACAGGTTTTAAACCCAAAATTAAATGGCCCCTTAAAGAATGATGATGTAAATTCAAGAGATAAGTTCTATTGAGTTCCAAGTCCCACACAAGACTGTTACTTTGCACATACAGAAGCACATGAACATGTTCTATGTAGGTAATATGACTGTCTAGGGGATATTGCAATGCCACTTCTTTGATAAATCACCCCATACCAGTGAAAAATCATACAGAACCTAATGAACAATGCAAAGCTCAGTGGAATTCACACATTTCACCACACAATGGTGCAGTCCTGGCACCGACAATGATCTCAAGAAAGTAAAAAATATACAGTACATTATTCGGACTCACCTTCTCTGAAGGCGAAGCACCATCAACATTGCTATCAGAGGTCAAAGGTTCCCAGCATCATCTTTGCGGGTTGTACCCTTCGCCGATTCTTCATTTGGTGCCCTCTTAGGAACATCACTAGGAGAATCTTTGGATAGCAAGGCACATCCATGTTTGTTGAGTGTGCTACACCCTCGAGAGCACCTTCTCCATAACAAGGAGCCCTAGGTGAAAACAATGGTGTAAATTTTCAGTCTATAATTTTAAGGTTAGAAATAACATAAGGCCATGAAAGTTTTGTGGCACAGCTACAATTGTTCCATCATCCGTTTTAATGACCCAAGGTGCTATGTTCCGTTCTAACAACGGGCTAGTGTTTGCACAAATTATTTAGTACAATTACAAGATACCATACAAATAAACGGCACATTTTATAACTGGCAACAGCAGAGGCATATAACTCTTCTCAAATAGTATAACATCTATTTAATCCAATAATTGCACTTTGACTGAATGTTCATCAGAATACACACATCATGCCAAAAGATGACAGGTCCTAACTCTGAACTCTGAAGAATTTCTATCGAATAACAATAACACTAATTCGACCCACTGAACCCCTCAAACGCCAACACACACAATCAGGCTTGCCCCCGAACAAAAGAAAGACAAACACCACTTGGCAACCACCTCGCCGTAGAACATCTAATACTGCTCTACACTCATCTCCTAAACTACAAAACTCAAAAGCCCAAAGCAACTAAGGACAAATAGAAACCAAAACCTAAAGAGCAACGAACTAAAGAAAAGTTTCTTTCGACAATGCCATCCACACAAATGTTTGTGTGTGGCTCCGAATAGGTGAGGCGTGCAAGAGTAGAGTCCTAACCTGATCTTGAGGTCGTGGCTGACGCATTCAAAGGCGTTGACAAAAATCCCCATCCTTGATAGCATCTGTGCTTATAGTGCTTGTCTGGTTGGCCGAGCAGAGTCAGGTCGCGACTTGCCAGGTCATGCTCCACGATCGACGCACTGTCCCCGTGGACATGGAGAAGAGCAGAGACCTGCCAACGAGAACGCTGGAATGTTGTGTGAATTCCATGGAGAACTCGCCTTCGCAGAGCATCGTGGTCAGCTCGCCCCAGCCGCCAGCCTGAGCATCTGCAGAGCAGTCAAGTAGAAAATATTTGGTTCTCTAGAACATATATTTTAGAGCCATCCATAGGATCCTTTTAAATTCGAAGAAAACATCAATAGAATCTAGCAAACTTAAGAGATAAATTAGTACAATCATCAAAACGACTAATCACAAAATGTGACTTCTTCCTTCACGTTTTATGCATCTTTCAATAGTAAAGTGCATCGAGCAAGCTTGTAACATTTTGTGAATCTTCCAAACATAAAGTATATTCAAACATAAGCAGCAGCAGTGGATACTTACGAATTGGAGGACTTAGCAGGCATGGCCCCCTCCACCATGAACAGGTTGGCCGTTTGGATGTTTCACTTGAGAAAATAGTCATGGATGTGCACATCACGCCTGCAAGACCCACCACCAGAAATTAACCGAAGTAGAACAGCAAGAAAAAGTAGCAAAAGCATCCCAAAAACACATAAAGATAACTCACATCATGTCCATAGTCCGCTTCCCAATTCCTCTGCGCCATCCTGCAACCACAACAAACCTGGGAAACCAAAGAGAAATCAGCACAGGAGCCAAGCGAATCGAGCAGGAAGTGACGGGATCAGAGACTTAGCGATCTCATTGCTCTGCTGGTTGTCGTCTCCTCCCTTGTCGCCGCGGCCACCCTTGTTGCTGTTGCCGAGGAGGTCAGGTTGGACACCTGCCATGCTCCTCACCGCTGTCCCTGAGCACTTCACAAGGAGAGTTCCAAGCCTCACACCTCCTTCCTCCCGTTCTGCACATCACCCTCAGCTACCAACCTCGTCCCCCCAGCTGTGATTATTTCAAGATGATATCCACATGCGATTTCTCTCACATGGAACAGATGATACATGTTCAGAATTCAGTCTGTCTCACTAATCTTTCAGCTACAAAGGCAGAAAAAATAAGGGCATGATCAATACATAAAGAAAAAACTGGAACAATAATGCTTGTAGTGCTAAAAAACTGTGAAAGTAACAATCAAGGAAAAAAGAACAGTTATTTGTAACAAGGGCAAGCTTGACGGATGCAAAACGACTACATTCTGAAACTATATCTTTAAAACCAAATTACAAAGGAATAAAATTATCTAATAGAACATAAACATCATGTATCTTTAGGAACCAATTTTTAGAATCCTGGTCTATTAGCATGCCTAGCTGCCAATAAAGAATATAAGCAAAAGACATATAGACCTGTTTAAGCCTGTACGCATTTTTATAGCAATACTGAACCCCTTCTGGTCTATCAGCATGATGTTTATGTTCTGATGCTCTATTTATAGCTTGTACAAAAAGGGGTGGTCTATCAGCATGATGTTCTGATGTTTATGTTCTGAACCCCACGTGCGCATACATCATCTCATCGCCAAAATTTAATTTATTAATTACTGTTTCTCCGTCTAAGTTTGCTAGAAATGTAGAAATGTTCTTTCTCCATGATCTTGGATACGCGTTGACGAAATTTATGTTTTGAGTAACCTCTCGATTAAATGAAAAAAAAAATCATACTTTCTTCGTCCACGAATACAATGCCACCTCACAATGCCTTGGAAAAAAATAATCTTGTAATCGACAGCTAACTTTGGCCATTAATTTTTTGGTTTTGTTTTTCTTTTGAATGACAACTTTAATAGTAAAAGACGTCAGGGCCGGAGTGCTTCATGCCACTCGTCTCGCACTTATCGTTTGGGGGAAAATATATGTATATCACTAGAATATATTATTAGATTCATAGTTACCAACCATATGGCTTGGTAAGCTACCAACGAAACAACTGAAAGATTTGTAGTTGAGAAAAGTTTTGAATGATATATTTTCTAGACAAGTGACGTCTAGTATTTAATTAGTCAAATGATGGTTAAAATATGGACCCAAATTATGAGGTGGCCTTGTAGACATGGACAGAGGGAGTATGATTTTCATTTATAAATGGCGGTTTGGGAGGAACAGGTCCTCTAAAACCAAAGGGGCATGCTGACTAAATGGTGATCCGAAGGCGCTAAATCTATTATCAAATTTTGGATACGGTACAATGTGGACTACTCTCCAAATGAAGACTAGAAGGTATATGGAGGCATGCTTGCAAATGAGAAGTGTGACACCTCTACGTATTTTCCAAAAAAGAAAGATTATACCTCCTAGACTTTGCATCCGCGGATGCGTACCATATAATACGGTTGATGCCAGTCAGCGAGACCAAAAGAAAGATTATACCTCCTAGACTTTGCATCCGCGGATGCGCACCATATAATACGGTTGATGCCAGTTAGCGAGACCAAAATCATCATCAAAGAGATGGACAATAACTACAAGAAAATGACAATATATGAAAATTACATACAATCAAGTCGCCTTCTTCTACATTAACAACTTTAACAAGGGGGAATAGAATGTTCTCTCTATAAGCATGTTGGTGTTTGCTTTGGTGAGGTGACGTCACTGTATGCACCATGCCATACAGATGAAGAGAGCTCGTTGGAATTATTGGGCCTGGCCCATTTAATATTTCAGAATATTTCCAGTGATTCATAGTTAATTCTAGAGGCTCACGTGGCTCTTTCATGCATGACAAGGTGGTGTGGTGCAGGATAGGGACGATCAGGTTTTTTAGGAACACCCTTGCATGACTGTTGGATTCTTATCCATCGTAGCTGCGAACGGCGACATCCCAGACGTCGGCCACCTCCTCAGTGACTCGACGAACGACACATCTGCATGCTCTCCCGTTGCTCCGTATGTCATCTTATCCTTTATGTTAGAGTTTTTTTTTTGACACTTTCCTTTATGTTAGAGTTGGCGTTTGGTTCACTGATAGTAGCAAATCGATATAATTATGGTGCTTGTTTTTGATAATCTCGATCGCATCACTAGCTTCCACAACCCGTCGCTTGCTTTGGCTGGCATCGCTATTATTTTTGTTATTCATGATTTATTCGCTGTTTTTTAACTAAACTTAATACGAAATGTCCTCAAATGTTGAACAAAGCTTTACTTTGATGAGGTGCGGTCACTGCATGGGCCGCCGAACGGGTCGAGCTCGAGAACGGCTTGGTTGCCAACGGGCTGAGTGCCACCTGCCCGAAGCAGATGAAGAAAATCTACCACAAGAGCGGTTGCCGCATTTTCTGGGATATACTAGTACTCCGGCGTCGGCGTGCGCGCGCTTCCCCACGCGCGGCCCTGTCCTGTCTCTTTCACCCACCCTGCCTAGGCCAGCCTCCCATCATGCTAGCTAGCTTTGTGCTGGCCGATGTGCGCAGCCCAGCGGTTCAAGGACGCAACGGTGTCCCGTGACTCGGGCTAGAGCATGGCCGACACCACATTCACATGCATGGTCTATGCTCTACATCGAGTACCATATACAACTCGCACAAATTGGAAAAACAAAGCTTGGTTAAGGGGCATCTCCGGCGCCCATCCTCAAATCTTTCGTAACGCGGTTAAATTTCGTGTTTTGACCCTTTTCTAAAACTTAATCAAAATCTGACCCTAGTCCAAATTTTTTTTGGGATCTGACTCTTTTGCTACCGCCAGTGTTCATGGCGGTAGGGTATAACAGCCTATCGCCAAGGTCCCTGGCGGTAGGGCTGCATGCCCTACCGCAAATTTCTGCTAAGTGTTGAACACAGTGCGTGCTCGTGCCTACCGCCGAGCACCTTGGCGGTAGGGGTGTACAGGCTACCGCCGGCCTGTTTGGCGGTAGGGATGTTTCCTACCGCCAAGGTCTCTGGCGGTAGGCTGTTACACCCTACCGCCATGGACCCTGGCGGTAGCAAAAGGGTCAGATCTCAAAAAAAATTCAAACTAGGGTCAGATCTCGATTAAGTATCAGAAAAGAGTCAAAACACGAAAATTTGCCTCGTAACGCAGGGTTGTATCGGTCCGTGGCGTGATTTGGACCTATTTTCTCCCGTTAACCGGAGACAAATGCGGAGGTTTTATGAAAGACCGGACCGCTCCCAAGTCTGCTTCTAACCATCCTGGCCGACCCAATTCCCTCCTTCCTCGCCCGCGCGTGTTTTTGCCCGGCGCCAACTGCCCGCATGCATGACGTTGTAGATTGCGTCGCTCCACATTGAAGACCGCCCAGGGCGGACGCGACCTCTCACCGTCTCTGTCATTGGCGCGGGCGCAAGCTGAGGGCGCCGCCGCGACGCATCTCCGATGTCCGCGCATGTTCAATGCCGGAGACGCGTGACTGGACGGGGCGGGATGGATATCTACCACGTCCGTTCAACGCCCCATCCGTCCATATGTCGCTCGCCGGTCGAGAAACCCACTCGACGCCGCGCATTGACGCACCTGGACGCCTCGCCTCACCAAAATCCGCTATTTAAAAGCGACCACACCCGGCTAACTCCACACCATAACACAAGCCGCTCATCATCCTCCTCCCTTGCACTGCAACCGCCATGACTGCAGGCGGCGAAGCTCTGTGAGAGAGCCTTTTCACGAAGATGAAGCACGTCGTGGCCACCCTTGCCATTGCCTGGCAAAGCCGTCGTGCTAGGTGGATCGAGGCCGGCTTGCCGGCCAGCTCGCCCGAGGTCTCTGACTATAAGGACAACACCACGATGAAGACGGGCTCCGACGACACCGCCCGGCTCCCGCGCCTCCTGTGTACGCGCGGCTTCACCATGAAGCATGCGCACGCGCATTACAATGCCGCCATGATGGAGGTGCGGCCTGCGCCGACGCCTTTGCCGGCATTCCTCCTGAAACAGCACCGGCTGGCGGAGGGCTAGATCGATGGCGAGCGCGTGACCGAGAAGGCCATGACCGCGGCGAACCCCAATTTCTTCATGGAGTAGAGTACCATCTACATGTCGTTCACGCTCAAACCGCCGGTCGCCAGAAAGCGGACGCCACCGAGGCACAGGTTCGCCCTACATGCCACGGACAGGATGACGTAGCGGCACATGCATAGTGAACGAATGTTGAGGGGGTGTTTGGTTCTAGGGACTTTTTTGTGTTGGGACTGGAAAAAGTTCCTAGCAAACCAAATAAGGTGAGACTTTTTTAGGATCTTTTACTAAAAGTCTTTAGAATCACCTTCTTAAGAGTCTTTTTCAAAAAAAATCCGAAAACTAGAAAAAGACTAGAGAACCCAACGTCACCTGAATCGCGAGGGAGAGTGCAGGTGCATGCCGAGGAGGCGAGGCGAGGCGAGTGCGGAGCATGGCGACAACGCGAGGAGACACGAGATGGTTACATGATACACACGCAAGTTTCTTTCTTTTTGTGTTTGGCCAGCCGTTGTTCTGCAGCCTTTCTTTTATCCTAGTTGGCTATCCACATGGTTACATGATACACACACAAGCCATCACATTGTTGTACGTTCGGCTGTCGACATTGTCCGAGACCAGTCCTTCCTCGGCATGGCGAGCAACCAGAGGTCAGTGCGCCTCGCCACGACCTGGCATGGGGATGCCTGCACCGGTGCCATGCATGAGGTCGACGCGTCTTTGTTGAAGTATTAGTTACATAGCTCATTTTTCCCCATCAGTTTGAACTTTCAGGTGAAATGATTTGTACAAGTAGTTTTACATGGTGTCGGAGCTAAGAGGTCTTGTGTTCAATACCAGATTGATATAAATAAATTGTAGCTCACCTTCGATCCATGTTTATGCGTGAGGAAGCGTCACTTGAGGAGGAATGTATAATTGCGTAACCCATCTTTCCCCATCAGTTTGAGTTTTTGGGTGAAGTCAGTTTCACTGCCATGAGCGGAGCTGACCACCGAGAGATGCCACGAGGTGCTTCAGGCCGGCGGCCGCCCTACTTAGACAACACGTGTGAAGAGATAAGAGCATATCCAGCCGTTCGGCTCCCCAGGGCGTCTAAAAAGAGCGGCCTGGGGGCGAACCGGCGCTAGATCGGTCCCTGGGGGCGACCTAGCTCCCAGTCACGCCCCCAGACGCCGCCCTAGGATGCGGCAATTTCAAACTTGGGAACTTCCCGCTCATCACAAAAGACGCCACAAGTCTGGTGATCATAGGCCACAGTTCAGCACAGTTCGACGATCGTAGGTCACAGTTCGGCATACAAAAAAAGAACGCCACAAGTCTGGACGCGTGCATCACTCGGCGGGGTCGGCCTCCGGCGTCGGCAGAGTTGGCGTGCGTGGGCTTGGCGGTGTCGGAGCTGCTTCTGTGCTGGGCGGCGTCGGCGCGGCTTCGGTGCTGCTGGGCGTCGTGGAGGCATCATCACTCGGGCTTGGCGTCAGCGTCGGCGTGGGCGCGGGAGTTGGCGTCGCCGTCGGCAGCAGCTGGTTCAGGATGAGGTCGCGCTCTGCCATGTACCACGCCTTGAGCTTTTCACCGTTGCTCTGGAGCATGTCCGCCCCGTCCATCAGAAAAGCCAGGTCGGTGTTCCTCTTCTTCGCGGCGACGTTGGTCCGGAGCAGGTCGAGCTTGACGGCGCTGTTCGTCATCAACGCCGACCACCGCGCCTCGGTCTTCTCTTCACGTACGGCCGCCCGGGTGAAGGAAATATGCCCTAGAGGCAATAATAAAGTTATTATTTATTTCCTTATTTCATGATAAATGTTTATTATTCATGCTAGAATTGTATTAACCGGAAACATAATACATGTGTGAATACATAGACAAACAGAGTGTCACTAGTATGCCTCTATTTGACTAGCTCGTTAATCAAAGATGGTTATGTTTCCTAACCATGAACAAAGAGTTGTTATTTGATTAACGAGATCACATCATTAGTTGAATGATCTGATTGACATGACCCATTCCATTAGCTTAGCACCCGATCGTTTAGTATGTTGCTATTGCTTTCTTCATGACTTATACATGTTCATATGACTATGAGATTATGCAACTCCCGTTTGCCGGAGGAACACTTTGTGTGCTACCAAACGTCACAACATAACTGGGTGATTATAAAGGAGCTCTACAGGTGTCTCCAAAGGTACATGTTGGGTTGACGTATTTCGAGATTAGGATTTGTCACTCCGAATGTCGGAGAGGTATCTCTGGGCCCTCTCGGTAATGCACATCACATAAGCCTTGCAAGCATTACAACTAATATGTTAGTTGTGAGATGATGTATTACGGAATGAGTAAAGAGACTTGCCGGTAACGGGATTGAACTAGGTATTGGATACCGACGATCGAATCTCGGGCAAGTAACATACCGATGACAAAGGGAACAACGTATGTTGTTATGCGGTCTGACCGATAAAGATCTTCGTAGAATATGTAGGAGCCAATATGGGCATCCAGGTCCCGCTATTGGTTATTGACCGGAGACGTGTCTCGGTCATGTCTACATTGTTCTCGAACCGTAGGGTCCGCACGCTTAAGGTTTCGATGACAGTTATATTATGAGTTTATGAGTTTTGATGTACCGAAGGAGTTCGGAGTCCCGGATGAGATCGGGGACATGACGAGGAGTCTCGAAATGGTCGAGACGTAAAAATCGATATATTGGACGACTATATTCGGACATCGGAAAGGTTCCAAGTGATTCGGGTATTTTTTGGAGTACCGGGTAGTTACGGGAGAAGCAATGGGCCTTGATGGGCTTTAGTGGGAAGGGGAGAAAGGGCTAAGGGGCTGCTGCGCCCCCCCTCCCCTCTGGTCTGAATTGGACTAGGGAAAAGGGGGCCGGCCACCTTTCCTTCCCCTCCACTTCCTTCTCCCTTCCTCCCCTCTTGATGGACTCCTACTAGGACTTGGAGTCCTAGTAGGACTCCACATCCTGGCCGCACCAAGCCTTGGCCGGCCTCCTCCTCCTCCATCCTTTATATACTGAGGCAAGGGGCACCCCATAGACACACAAGTTGATCCTCGTGATCGTTCCTTAGCCGTGTGCGGTGCCCCCTTCCACCATATACTACCTCGGTCATATCGTTGCAGTGCTTAGGCGAAGCCCTGCGCCGGTAGAACATCTTCATCGTCACCACGCCGTCGTGCTGACGGAACTCCTCCCCAAAGCTTTGCTGGATCGGAGCCCGGGGATCGTCATCGAGCTGTACGTGTGCTAAGAACTTGGAGGTGCCGGAGTAACGGTGCTTGGATCGGTCGGATCGGGAAGACGTACGACTACTTCCTCTACGTTGTGTCAACGCTTCCGTTGTCGATCTACAAGGGTACGTAGATCATACTCTCCCCTCTCGTTGCTATGCATCACCATGATCTTGCGTGTGCGTAGGAATTTTTTTGAAATTACTACGTTCCCCAATACCGGGCCTGTGCGTCGGCGACGCAATGCTCGATGGACTCCTGCACTCGCGCGGCAGCCGCGTCGGCGTGTTTTCCCTTCTTGGCCCCTTTGGTGCCGTCCAGCCACCCTTCTGACGCGCCCGGCGTCGTCGCGTCCGGCTTGTAGGTCTCCTTGGCCTTGTCGAGGGTGCGCCGGACTTCCGCCCACTTCTCGCATTTGTCGATCCGCTTGTAGACATGGAGGTACTTGAATTCTTGGTCGTTGTTGCCCTGGCGATACATGGCAAACATGCGCACCATCTGCGCCGAGGAACAAACAGTTGGCGGGCGCACACGGCGAAGAAAAGCGGGAGACCGGCGTGCCATACCTGATCCTCAACGTTGGGGCCGCTCTCCGGGCGAGCCGCGATCTTCTCGACGATCCCATGCCATTTGTTGCACGCTACCTGGATGAGCCCCCAATGATTCGCCATTGCCTTCGCCCCGCGCTGCATGTAGACGCCTTTGAAGTAGGGGTCGACGAGCTTACGCTCGTCGAACTTGGCCTTGATGCGCTCCCAGTACGTGTCGATGCTTTGGTTCGTACCGGTGGTCGGGTCGAGGCAAATGACTTTCCACGCTTCGGCGAGACATTCCTGCTCCTTGAACGCCCACTTGATGCACGGCTCGCCGGTCCTGGCCGCCCCCTTCTTCTGCTTGCGCCTCCTCGCCGAAACAGTCGCCGGCTCCTCCTCCTCCTCCTCGTCCTCCTTCTCCTCCTCGCCGTACTCGAGCTCGCCGTCCATGCCGACGCTGAGGTCCACCGTGTCGTCATGGGTAGCGAAGCCGGGGGACGCGGTGGCCGCGGCCGAGCCTGCCGCGATGATGTCGTCCATGTCGGCGTCGGTCTCGTCGGTGTCGCCGAGGTGCGACGTTGAAACTTGTGAGAAGGGCAGCGCGCCACGGCGGAGAGGGGGCGTCGGGGAGGACGTGTAAGCCGGCAGCGAGTAGTTGTATGGAGGGTGCTGCACGCTGACGAAGGCCGGCGAGGGCGTGCGCTGGGCCGAGTGTCCATGGAGGAAGGTGACGTTGGGGTTGAATCCACCGTGCGCGTCCCTGTCGGCGTAGCCCGGCGTCGGCGTGCATCCCCATGGTTGCGGCGATGACGAGAAGCCGGCCGGAGAGCCGACGCTTTGCTAACTCCAGGCCGCGTACTGGGCGTTGCCGCCGGGTGGATTCATCATCCCCGCGCGAGCCGCCTCGGTCTCGGCTTGATCCGCCACAGCCGCAGCCGCATGCACCGCGTTGTCCCGGGCCTTCTTGGCGATGGCCCTGTTCCGCCGCTCGGCGGTGACAGCCTCTCGTCGCTGAACTTCCGCCCTCCATTCAGCGTTTGACATGCCCGGTGGCTTGGACGGCGGCGCCCTCGGCTTCCTCTGCTTCGGCTGCGCGACGGCGGTGGTCGCAGTCGTCGCGGCGCGGGGGATCACGTACTTCTTCGGCGGGATGGCGACCACGGGGAGGCGAGCGGGAGGGAGATTGGCAGGAGAAAAGGAGAGAATGAGAGGGAAGTGGGGGCGAAGTCGGGAAGAGGCTCTCGACTCGCCGACAGAGCGGTGCCACGCCCCTTTTTGCTTGTGCCGGCGCCAGTTTCGGCCCAAGCCGGCGAAAAACAGGCAACTAGGGACACGATTGGGCCAATTTTTGGACGCCGGTGCGGCAAAAACTCCTGGGGAGAGCCTGTTGGGGGCACGACTGGAGATGCTCTAAGATTGGACGGTTCCAAGATCGTTGACACATCCGGCAAGGACAAGGTTCATGCGGTCGAGGATTGCAGCGACGCCTTCTTCATCGTGGTATCTTAGTCTCAGGAAGCTACAGATGCCGGAAGGTGGAGCGCGAGGGCCTACCAGGAGAGGCTCAGCGAGATGGAGGCATTGGGACAAAAAGTGTTTGACCTGGCGTCGCAGGCTCTCTGGCCTGGTCCTGTACAACCTTCTTCTGGCGACGCCACTGCTCACGCCGCCGTGATAGAATCGGAGGAAGGAACGATAATCGAAACGGAAGAAGGAATCGACATAGCCCGATTGGCAGCCAACTGCCATCACCGGCACCGAAACACGACAAGACGCAGGACAACAGTATCGAGCAAGAACGGAATGACACAATTTGTGATGGGGCTTGGGTCGAGGGAGTTGTTGGAAATATGCCCTAGAGGCAATAATAAATTGATTATTATTATATTTCCTTGTTCATGATAATCGTTTATTATCCATGCTAGAATTGTATTGATAGGAAACTCAGATACATGTGTGGATACATAGACAACACCATGTCCCTAGTAAGCCTCTAGTTGACTAGCTCGTTGATCAATAGATGGTTACGGTTTCCTGACCATGGACATTGGATGTCGTTGATAACGGGATCACATCATTAGGAGAATGATGTGATGGACAAGACCCAATCCTAAGCATAGCACTAGATCGTGTAGTTCGTATGCTAAAGCTTTTCTAATGTCAAGTATCATTTCCTTAGACCATGAGATTGTGCAACTCCCGGATACCGTAGGAGTGCTTTGGGTGTGCCAAACGTCACAACGTAACTGGGTGGCTATAAAGGTACACTACGGGTATCTCCGAAAGTGTCTGTTGGGTTGGCACGAATCGAGACTGGGATTTGTCACTCCGTGTGACGGAGAGGTGTCTCTGGGCCCACTCGGTAGGACATCATCATAATGTGCACAATGTGATCAAGGAGTTGATCACGGGATGATGTGTTACGGAACGAGTAAAGAGACTTGCCGGTAACGAGATTGAACAAGGTATCAGGATACTGATGATCGAATCTCGGGCAAGTATCGTACCGATAGACAAAGGGAATTGTATACAGGATTGATTAAGTCCTTGACATCGTGGTTAATCCGATGAGATCATCGTGGAACATGTGGGAGCCAACATGGGTATCCAGATCCCACTGTTGGTTATTGACCGGAGAACGTCTCGGTCATTTCTGCATGGTTCCCGAACCCGTAGGGTCTACACACTTAAGGTTCGATGACGCTAGGGTTATAAAGGAAGTTTGTATGTGGTTACCAAATGTTGTTCGGAGTCCCGGATGAGATCCCGGACGTCACGAGGAGTTACGGAATGGTCCAGAGGTAAAGATTTATATATGGGAAGTCCTGTTTTGGTCACCGAAAAAGTTTTGGGGTTTATCGGTAATGTACCGGGACCACCGGAGGGGTCCGGGGGTCCACCGGGGGGGGCATGGGCCCCAGAGGCATACATGGGCCAAGTGTGAGAAGGCATCAGCCCCTAGGTGGGCTAGGGCGCCTCCCACCATGGCCCATGCGCCTAGAAAGGGGAGAGGGGGCAAACCCTAAGGGCAGATGGGCCCTAAGGCCCATGCTCCCTGCGCCTCCCTCTCCTCCCCCTCTTGGCCGCCACCCAAAACCCATCTAGGGCTGCCGCCCCCCTAGGGGTGGGGAACCCTAGAGGGGGAGCAGCCCCCTCCCCTTCCCCTATATATACTTGACCTAGGGGCTGCCCAATACACGCAATTTGATCTCTCTCGTTGGTGCAGCCCTCCCTCTCCTTTTCTCCTCATATCCCGTGGTGCTTGGCGAAGCCCTGCAGGATTGCCACACTCCTCCACCACCACCACGCTGTTGTGCTGCTGCTGGATGGAGTCTTCCTCAACCTCTCCCTCTCTCCTTGCTGGATCAAGGCGTGGGAGACATCCTCGGGCTGTACGTGTGTTGAACGCGGAGGTGCCGTCCGTTCGGCACTAGGATCTCCGGTGACTTGGATCACGACGAGTACGACTCCTTCAACCCCGTTCTCTTGAACGCTTCCGCATAGCGATCTACAAGGGTATGTAGATGCACTCTCCTTCCCCTCGTTGCCAGTCTCTCCATAGATAGATCTTGGTGACACATAGGAAAATTTTGAATTTCTGCTACGTTCCCCAACAGTGGCATCATGAGCTAGGTCTA
This sequence comes from Triticum dicoccoides, assembly GCF_002162155.2. NCBI lineage: Eukaryota > Viridiplantae > Streptophyta > Magnoliopsida > Poales > Poaceae > Triticum > Triticum dicoccoides. The sequence continues at coordinate 35,803,408 of NC_041388.1, forward strand.
TGCGTAGTTACTATGCACGAGTAGAACACAAAGTAGTTGTGGGCGTTGATTTTGTTCAATATGCTTACCGTTACTAGTCCAATCTTGATTCGGCGGCATTGTGGGATGAAGAGGCCCGGACCACCCTTACACGTATGCTTACGTGAGACCGATTCCACCGACAAACATGCACTAGTTGCATAAGGTGGCTGGCGGGTGTCTGTCTCTCCCACTTTAGTCGGATCGGATTCAGTGAAAAGGGTCCTTATGAAGGGTAAATAGCAATTGGCATATCACGTTGTGGTCTTTGCGTACGTAAGAAAGGTTCTTGCTAGAAACCCATAGCAGCCACGTAAAACATACAAACAACAATTAGAGGACGTCTAACTTGTTTTTGCAGGGTATGCTATGTGATGTGATATGGCCAAAGGATGTGATGGATGATATATGTGATGTATGAGATGATCATGTTCTTGTAATAGGAATCACGACTTGCATGTCGATGAGTATGACAACCGGCAGGAGCCATAGGAGTTGTCTTAATTTATTTATGACCTGCGTGTCAACATAAACGTCATGTAATTACTTTACTTTATTGCTAACCGTTAGCTGTAGTAGTAGAAGTAATAGTTGACGAGACAACTTCAAGAAGACACGATGATGGAGATCATGATGATGGAGATCATGGTGTCATGCCAGTGACAAGATGATCATGGAGCCCCAAGATGGAGATCAAAGGAGCTATATGTTATTGGCCATATCATGTCACTATTATTTGATTGCATGTGATGTTTATCATGTTTATACATCTTATTTGCTTAGAACGACGATAGTAAATAAGATGATCCCTCATTAAAATTTCAAGAAAGTGTTCCCCCTAACTGTGCACCGTTGCGACAATTCGTTGTTTCGAAGCACCACGTGATGATCGGGTGTGATAGATTCTAACATTCACATACAACGGGTGTAAGACAGATTTACACACGCGAAACACTTAGATTGACTTGACGAGCCTAGCATGTGTACAGACATGGCCTCGGAACACAGAAGACCGAAAGGTCGAGCATGAGTCGTATGGTAGATACGATCAGCATGAAGATGTTCACCGATGTTGACTAGTCCGTCTCACGTGATGATCGGACACGGCTTAGTTGACTCAGATCATGTAATCATAAGATGAACTTGTTTATCCTAAACATAGTCAAAAAGGATTTTGCAAATTATGTCGTAGCTCGTGCTTTAGTTCTACTGTTTAGATATGTTCCTAGAGAAAAATTAGTTGAAAGTTGATTGTAGCAATTATGCGGACTAGGTCCGTAAACTGAGGATTGTCCTCATTGCTTCTTAGAAGGCTTATGTCCTTAATGCACCGCTCAGTGTGCTGAACCTCGAACGTTGTCTGTGGATGTTGCGAACATCTGACATACACGTTTTGATAACTACATGATAGTTCAGTTAAACGGTTTAGAGTTGAGGCACCGAAGACGGTTTTGAAATGTCACGAAACATATGAGATGTTTTGAGGGCTGAGATTGGGATTTCAGGCTCGTGCCCACGTCAAGAGGTATAAGACCTCCGACGATTTTCTTAGCCTGCAAACTAAGGGAGAAAAGCTCAATTGTTGAGCTTGTGCTCAGATTGTCTGAGTACAACAATCATTTGAATCGAGTGGGAGTTGATCTTCCAGATGAGATAGTTATGTTTCTCCGAAGTCATTACCACCAAGCTGCTAGAGCTTCGTGATGAACTATAATATATCAGGGACATATATGATGATCCTTGAGATATTCGCGATGTTTGACACCACAAAAGTAGAAATCAAGAAGGAGCATCAATTGTTGATGGTTGGTGAAACCACTAGTTTCAAGAAGGGCAAGGGCAAGAAGGGATACTTCATGAAACGGCAATTCAGCTGCTGCTCTAGTGAAGAGACCCAAGGTTGAACCCAAACCCGAGACTAAGTGCTTCTGTAATAAGGGGAACAGCCACTGGAACAGAATTACCCTAGATACTTGGTAGATTAGAAGGCTGGCAAGGTCGATAGAAGTATATTGGATATACATTGTGTTGATGTGTACTTTACTAGTACTCCTAGTAGCACCAGGGCATTAGATACCGGTTCGGTTGCTAAGTGTTAGTAACTCGAATAAAAGCTACGGAATAAACGGAGACTAGCTAAAGGTGAGATGACGATATGTGTTGGAAGTATTTCCAAGGTTGATCAAATATCGTACGCTCCCTCTACCATCGAGATTGGTGTTTGCGTTGAGCATAGACATGATTGGATTATGTCTATCGCAATATGGTTATTCATTTAAGGAGAATAATGGTTACTCTGTTTATTTGAATAATACCTTCAATGGTCTTGCACCTAAAATGAATGATTTATTGAAATCTCGATCGTAGTGATACACATATTCATGCCAAAAGATAAGTAATGATAGTACCACCTACTTGTGGCACTACCACGTAAGTCATATCGGTACAAAACACATGAAGAAGCTCCATGTTGATGGATCTTTGGACTCACTCATTTTTGAAAAGTTTGAGACATGCGAACCATGTCTATTGGTGTATATGCATGAAGAAACTCCATGCAAATGGATCGTTTGGACTCACTTGGTTTTGAATCACTTGAGACATGCAAATCATACCACATGGGCAAGATGACTGAAAGCCTCGTTTTCAGTAAAATGGAACTAGAAAGCAACTTGTTGGAAGTAATACATTTTGATGTGTGTAGTCCAATGAGTGCTGAGGCGTGTAGTGGATATCGTTATGTTCTTACTTCACAGATGATTTGAGTAGATGCTGAGTATATTTACTTGATGAATCACGAGTCTGAATTATTGAAAGGTTCAAGTAATTTCAGGGTGAAGTTGAAAGATCGTCGTGACAAGAGGATAAAATATCTATGATATGATCATAGAGATGAATATCTGAATTACGAGTTTGGTACAGAATTAAGACATTGTGGAAATTGTTTCACAACTGATACAGCCTGGAACACCATAGTGTGATGGTGTGTCCAAACATCATAACTGCACCCTATTGGATATAATGCATACCATGATGTCTCTTATCGAATTACCACAATAATTTATGGGTTAGGCATTAGAGACAACCACATTCACTTTAAATAGGGCACCACGTAATTCCGATGAGATGACACCGTATGAACTATGGTTTAGAGAAACCTAAGCTGTCATTTCTTAAAAAGTTTGGGGCTGCGACGCTTATGTTAAAAAGTTTCAGGCTGATAAGCTCAAACCCAAAGCGGATAAATGCATCTTCATAGGACACCCAAAAACAGTTGGGTATACCTCCTGTCTCAGATCCGAAAGCAATAAGGGATTGTTTCTAGAATCGGGTCCTTTCTCGAGGAAAAGTTTCTCTCGAAAGAATTGAGTGGGAGGATGGTGGAGGCTTGATGAGGTTATTGAACCGTCTCTTCAACTAGTGTGTGGCAGGGCACAGGGAGTTCTTCCTGTGGCGTCTACACCAATTGAAGTGGAAGCTTATGATGGTGGTCATGAAACTTCAGATCAAGTCACTATCAAACCTCGTAGGATGACAAGGATGCGTACTACTTCAGAGTGGTACGTAATCCTGTCTTAGAAGTCATGTTGCTAGACAACAATGAACCTACGAGCTATGGAGAAGCGATGGTGGGCCTGGATTCTGATAAATGGCTCGAGGCCATAAAAATCCGAGAAAGGATCCATGTATGAAAACAAAGTGTAGACTTTGGCAGAACGGCTCGATGGTCGTAAGGCTGTTGAGTGCAGATGGATTTTAAAAGGAAGACGGACAATGATGGTAAGTATCACCATTAAGAAAGCTCGACTTGTCATTAAGATGTTTTCCGACAAGTTCAAGGAGTTGACTACGATGAGACTTTCTCACTCGTAGCGATGCTAAGAGTCTGTTGGAATTATATTAGCGATTACTGCATCATTTATGAAATCTTGCAGATAGGATGTCAAAACATTGTTTCCTCGAAGTTTTTTGAGGAAAGGTTGTATGTGATACAACCGGAAGGTTTTGTCAATCCTGAAATATGCTAATAAGTATGCAAAGCTCCAGCAATCCTTCTAAGGACTGGAGTAAGCATCTCGGAGTTGGAATGTATGCTTTGATGAGATGATCAAAGATTTTGGTGTATACAAAGTTTATGAGAAACTTGTATTTCCAAAGAAGTGAGTGGGAGCACTATAGAATTTCTGATGAATATATGTTGTTGACATATTGTTGATCAGAAATGACGTAGAATTTCTGGAAAGCATATAGGGTTATTTGGAAAGTGTTTTTTCAATGGAAAGCCTGGATTAAGCTATTTGAACATTGAGCATCAAGATCTATAAGGATAGATCAAAACGCTTAATGGTACTTTCAAATGAGCACATTCCTTGACATGATCTTGAAGGTGTTCAAGATGGATCAGTCAAAGAAGGAGTTCTTGCCTGAGTTGTAAGGTATGAAGTTAAGACTTAAAGCTCGACCACGACAGAATAGAGAGAAAGGACGAAGGTCGTCCCCTATGCTTAAGACATAGGCTCTACAGCATGCTATGCTGTGTACCGCACCTGAAGTGTACCTTGCCATGAGTCAGTCAAGGGGTACAAGAGTGATCCAAGAATGGATCACAGGACAGCGGTCAAAGTTATCCTTAGTAACTAGTGGACTAAGGAATTTTCTCGATTATGGAGGTGGTAAAAGAGTTCATCGTAAAGGGTTACGCCGATGCAAACTTTGACACTAATCCAGATTATTCTGAGAAGTAAACTGGATTCGTATAGTAGAACAGTTATTTGGAATAGCTCCAAATAGAGCGTGGTAGCTGCATCTAGGAGATGACATAGAGATTTGTAAAGCACACACGGATCTGAAAGGTCCAGACCCGTTGACTATAACCTCTCTCACAAGCATAACATGATCAAACCCAGAACTCATCGAGTGTTAATCACATGGTAAATGTGAACTAGATTATTGACTCTAGTAAACTCTTTGGGTGTTAGTCACATGGGGATGTGACCTTGAGTGTTAATCACATATCGATGTGAACTAGATTATTGACTCTAGTGCAAGTGGGAGACTGTTGGAAATATGCCCTAGAGGCAATAATAAATTGATTATTATTATATTTCCTTGTTCATGATAATCGTTTATTATCCATGCTAGAATTGTATTGATAGGAAACTCAGATACATGTGTGGATACATAGACAACACCATGTCCCTAGTAATCCTCTAGTTGACTAGCTCGTTGATCAATAGATGGTTACGGTTTCCTGACCATGGACATTGGATGTTGTTGATAACGGGATCACATCATTAGGAGAATGATGTGATGGACAAGACCCAATCCTAAGCATAGCACTAGATCGTGTAGTTCGTATGCTAAAGCTTTTCTAATGTCAAGTACCATTTCCTTAGACCATGAGATTGTGCAACTCCCGGATACCGTAGGAGTGCTTTGGGGTGTGCCAAACGTCACAACGTAACTGGGTGGCTATAAAGGTACACTACGGGTATCTTCGAAAGTGTCTGTTGGGTTCGCACGAATCGAGACTGGGATTTGTCACTCCGTGTGACGGAGAGGTGTCTCTGGGCCCACTCGGTAGGACATCATCATAATGTGCACAATGTGATCAAGGAGTTGATCACGGGATGATGTGTTACGGAACGAGTAAAGAGACTTGCCGGTAACGAGATTGAACAAGGTATCGGGATATTGACGATCGAATCTCGGGCAAGTATCGTACCGATAGACAAAATTAATTGTATACAGGATTGATTAAGTCCTTGACATCGTGGTTCATCTGATGAGATCATCGTGGAACATGTGGGAGCCAACATGGGTATCCAGATCCCGCTGTTGGTTATTGACCGGAGAACGTCTCGGTCATGTCTGCATGGTTCCCGAACCCGTAGGGTCTACACACTTAAGGTTCTATGACGCTAGGGTTATAAAGGAAGTTTGTATGTGGTTACCGAATGTTGTTCGGAGTCCCGGATGAGATCCCGGATGTCATGAGGAGTTCCGAATGGTCCGGAGGTAAAGATTTATATATGGGAAGTCCTGTTTTGGTCACCGGAAAAGTTTCGGGGTTTATCGGTAATGTACCGGGACCACCGGAGGGGTCCGGGGGTCCACCGGGGGGGGGGGCCATGGGCCCCAGAGGCATACATGGGCCAAGTGTGAGAAGGCACCAGCCCCTAGGTGGGCTAGGGCGCCTCCCACCATGGCCCATGCGCCTAGAAAGGGGAGAGGGGGCAAACCCTAAGGGCAGATGGGCCCTATGGCCCATGCTCCCTGCGCCTCCCTCTCCTCCCCCTCTTGGCCGCCACCCAAAACCCATCTAGGGCTGCCGCCCCCCTAGGGGTGGGGAACCCTAGAGGGGGCGCAGACCCCTCCCCTTCCCCTATATATACTTGACCTAGGGGCTGCCCAATACACGCAATTTGATCTCTCTCGTTGGTGCAGCCCTCCCTCTCTTTTTCTCCTCATATCCTGTGGTGCTTGGCGAAGCCCTGCAGGATTGCCACACTCCTCCACCACCACCACGCCGTTGTGCTGCTGCTGGATGGAGTCTTCCTCAACCTCTCCCTCTCTCCTTGCTGGATCAAGGCGTGGGAGACATCCTCGGGCTGTACGTGTGTTGAACGCGGAGGTGCCGTCCGTTCGGCACTAGGATCTGAAGGGGAACGTAGCAGAAATTCAAAATTTTCCTACGTGTCACCAAGATCTATCTATCGAGAGACCAGCAACGAGGGGAAGGAGAGTGCATCTACATACCCTTGTAGATCGCTAAGCGGAAGCGTTCAAGAGAACGGGGTTGAAGGAGTCGTACTCGTCGTGATCCAAATCACCGAAGATCCTAGTGCCGAACGGACGGCACCTCCGCGTTCAACACACGTACAGCCCGGTGACGTCTCCCATGCCTTGATCCAGCAAGTAGAGAGGGAGAGGTTGAGGAAGACTCCATCCAGCAGCAGCACAACGGCGTGGTGGTGGTGGAGGAGCGTGGCAATCCTGCAGGGCTTCGCCAAGTACCACGGGAGAGGAGGAAGAGAGGGAGGGCTGGACCAACGAGAGAGATCTAATCGCGTGTCTAGCAGCCCAAAACCTCAAGTATATATAGGGGGAGGGGAGGGGCTGCGCCCCCACCTAGGTTTCCACCCCTAGGGGTGGCGGCCAGCCCTAGATCCCATCTAGGGGGGCGGCCAAGGGGGTAGAGAGGGGAAGGCGCACCAGGGTGGGCCTAAGGGCCCATCTGCCCTAGGGTTTGCCCCCTTCCCCTCTTCCCTGCGCCTTGGGCCTTGGTGGGGGGGCGCACCAGCCCACCTGGGGCTGGTCCCCTCCCACACTTTGCCCATGCAGCCCTCCGGGGCTGGTGGCCCCACTTGGTGGACCCCCAGGACCCTCCCGGTGGTCCCGGTACGTTACCGATAAACCCCGAAACCTTTCCGGTGACCAAAACAGGACTTCCCATATATAAATCTTTACCTCCGGACCATTCTGGAACTCCTCGTGACTTCCGGGATCTCATCCGGGACTCCGAACAACATTCGGTAACCACATACAAACTTCCTTTATAACCCTAGCATCATCGAACCTTAAGTGTGTAGACCCTACGGGTCCGGGAACCATGCAGACATGACCGAGACGTTCTCCGGTAAATAACCGACAGCGGGATCTGGATACCCATGTTGGCTCCCACATGCTCCACGATGATCTCATCGGATGAACCACGATGTCAAGGACTTAATCAATCCCGTATACAATTCCCTTTGTCTATCGGTACGATACTTGCCCGAGATTCGATCGTCGGTATCCCGATACCTTGTTCAATCTCGTTACCGGCAAGTCTCTTTACTCGTTCCGTAACACATCATCCCGTGATCAAATCCTTGATCACATTGTGCACATTATGATGATGTCCTTGAAGGAAATATGCCCTAGAGGCAATAATAAAGTTATTATTTATTTCCTTATTTCATGATAAATGTTTATTATTCATGCTAGAATTGTATTAACCGGAAACATAATACATGTGTGAATACATAGACAAACAGAGTGTCACTAGTATGCCTCTTTACTTGACTAGCTCGTTAATCAAAGATGGTTATGTTTCCTAACCATAGACAAAGAGTTGTTATTTGATTAACGGGATCACATCATTAGGAGAATGATATGATTGACTTGACCCATTCCGTTATCTTAGCACTCGATTAACGGGATCACATCATTAGGAGTATGTTGCTATTGCTTTCTTCATGACTTATACATGTTCCTATGACTATGAGATTATGCAACTCCCGTTTGCCGGAGGAACACTTTGTGTGCTACCAAACGTCACAACGTAACTGGGTGATTATAAAGGAGCTCTACAGGTGTCTCCAAAGGTAGATGTTGGGTTGGCATATTTCGAGATTAGGATTTGTCACTTTGATTGTCGGAGAGGTATCTCTGGGCCCTCTCGGTAATGCACATCACATAAGCTTGCAAGCATTACAACTAATATGTTAGTTGTGAGATGATGTATTACGGAACGAGTAAAGAGACTTGCTGGTAACGAGATTGAACTAGGTATTGGATACCGACGATCGAATCTCGGGCAAGTAACATACCGATAACAAAGGGAACAACGTATGTTGTTATGCGGTCTGACCGATAAAGATCTTCGTAGAATATGTCGGAGCCAATATGGGCATCCAGGTCTCGCTATTGCTTATTGACCAGAGAGGTGTCTCGGTCATGTCTACATAGTTCTCGAACCTGTAGGGTCCACACGCTTAATGTTCGTTGATGATATAGTACTATGTGAGTTATGTATGTTGGTGACCGAATGTTGTTCGGAGTCCGGGATGAGATCACGGACATGACGAGGAACTCCGGAATGGTCCAGAGATAAAGTTTGATATATGTGATAATAGTGTTTGGTCACCGGAAGGGTTCTGGAAATCACCGGAAGGGGTTCCGGATGTTTCCCGAAATGTTTGGGTACGAGAACACTTTATTTGGGCCAAAGGGGAAAGCCCACAAGGTTTTTGGAAAGCGCAAAAGGAAGTTTTGTGGAGTCCAGGGGCCAGACGCCAGGGTCCCTGGCGTCTGGGTCCAGATGCCGGGAACCCTGGCGCCTAGCCCTGGAGTCCGAGAAGGACTCTTGCCTTTCGGGTGAAACCGACTTTGTGGAGGCTTTTACTCCAAGTTTTGACCCCAGGGCTCAACATATAAATAGAGGGGTGGGGCTAGCACAAAAGACACATCAAGAAACACCAAGCCGTGTGCTGGCAACCCCGTCTCCTCTAGTTTATCCTCCGTCATAGTTTTCGTAGTGCTTAGGCGAAGCCCTGCGAAGATTGTTCTTCACCAACACCGTCACCACGCCGTCGTGCTGCCGGAACTCATCTACTACTTCGCCCCTCCTGCTGGATCGACAAGGCAAGGACGTCACCGAGCCGAACGTGTCCAGAACTTGGAGCTACCGTGCTTTCGGTACTTGGATCGGTCGGACGTGAAGACGTACGACTACATCAACCGCGTTGATATAACGCTTCCGCGAACGGTCTACGAGGGTACGTAGACAACACTCTCCCCTCTCGTTGCTATGCATCACCATGATCTTGCTTGTGCGTAGGAAATTTTTGAAATTACTACGTTCCCCAACAGTGGCATCCGAGCCTAGGTTTTATATGTTGATGTTATATGCACGAGTAGAACACAAGTGAGTTGTGGGCGATATAAGTCATACTGCTTACCAGCATGTCATACTTTGGTTCGGTGGTATTGTTGGATGAAGCGGCACGGACCGACATTACGCGTACGCTTACGCGAGACCGGTTCTCCCGACGTGCTTTGCACATAGGTGGCTTGCGGGTGACTGTTTCTCCAACTTTAGTTGAACCGAGTGTGGCTACGCCCGGTCCTTGCGAAGGTTAAAACAGCACCAACTTGACAAACTATCGTTGTGGTTTTGATGCGTAGGTGAGATTGGTTCTTACTTAAGCCCGTAGCAGCCATGTAAAACTTGCAACAACAAAGTAGAGGAGGTCTAACTTGTTTTTGCAGGGCATGTTGTGATGTGATATGGTCAAGACATGATGCTAAATTTTATTGTATGTGATGATCATGTTTTTGTTGGAAATATGCCCTAGAGGCAATAATAAAATCATTATTATTATATTTCCTTGTTCATGATAATTGTCTTTATTCATGCTATAATTGTATTATCCGGAAATCGTAATACATGTGTGAATAATAGACACCAACATGTCCCTAGTAAGCCTCTAGTTGACTAGCTCGTTGATCAACGGATAGTCATGGTTTCCTGACTATGGACATTGGATGTCATTGATAACAAGATCACATCATTAGGAGAATGATGTGATGGACAAGACCCAATCCTAAACATAGCACAAGATCGTATAGTTCGTTTGCTAGAGTTTTCCAATGTCAAGTATCCTTTCCTTAGACCATGAGATCGTGTAACTCCCGGATACCGTAGGAGTGCTTTGGGTATACCAAACGTCACAACGTAACTGGGTGACTATAAAGGTATACTACGGGTACCTCCGAAAGTGTCTGTTGGATTGACACAGATCAAGACTGGGATTTGTCACTCTGTATGACGGAGAGGTATCACTGGGCCCACTCGGTAATGCATCATCATAATGAGCTCAGAGTGACCAAGTGTCTGGTCATGGGATCATGCATTACGCTACGAGTAAAGTGACTTGCCGGTAACGAGATTGAACAAGGTATTGGGATACCGACGATCAGATCTCGGGCAAGTAACATACCAATCGACAAAGGGAATTGTATACGGGGTTGCTTGAATCCTCGACATCGTGGTTCATCCGATGAGATCATCGAGGAGCATGTGGGAGCCAACATGGGTATCCAGATCCCGCTGTTGGTTATTGGCCGGAGAGCGATCTCGGTCATGTCTACATGTCTCCCGAACCCGTAGGGTCTACACACTTAAGGTTCGGTGACGCTAGGGTTGTAGGGATATGTATATGCAGTAACCCGAATGTTGTTCGGAGTCCCGGATGAGATCCCGGACATCACGAGGAGTTCCGGAATGGTCCGGAGGTAAAGAATTATATATAGGAAGTGCTATTTCGGGCATCGGGACAAGTTTCGGGGTCACCGGTATTGTACCGGGACCACCGGAAGGGTCCCGGGGGTCCACCGGGTGGGGCCACCTATCCCGGAGGGCCCCATGGGCTGAAGTGGGAAGGGATCCCGCCCAAAGTGGGCTGGGGCGCCACTTCCCCCTAGGGCCCATGCGCCTAGGGTGGGGGAAACCCTAAAGGAAGAGTCCTAGGAGGGGAAGGCACCTCCTAGGTGCCTTGGGGAGGAGGGATTCCTCCCCTTGGCCGCACCCCCCTAGGAGATTGGATCTCCTAGGGCCGGCGCCCCCCCCCTTGGCCCTCCTATATATAGTGGAGGACTTCTCACCCTTGCCTTTGGTGCCTCCCTCTCCCTCTCCAACACCTCCTCCTCCTCCATAGTGCTTGGCGAAGCCCTTGCCGGAGTACTGCAGCTCCATCACCACCACGCCGTCGTGCTGCTGCTGGAGCCATCTTCCTCAACCTCTCCTTCCCCCTTGCTGGATCAAGAAGAAGGAGACGTTACGCTAACCGTACGTGTGTTGAACGCGTAGGTGCCGTCCGTTCAGCGCTAGGATCTCCAGTGATTTGGATCACATCGAGTACGCCTTCCTCATCCCCGTTCTTTGAACGCTTCCGCGCATGATCTACAAAGGTATGTAGATGCAATCCAATCACTCGTTGCTAGATGAACTCCTAGATGGATCTTGGTGAAACCGTAGGAAATTTTTTGTTTTCTGCAACGTTCCCCAACAGTGGCATCATGAGCTAGGTCTATGTGTAGTTCTCTTGCACGAGTAGAACACAATTTGTTGTGGGCGTTGATGTTGTCAACTTTCTTGCCGCTACTAGTCTTATCTTGCTTCAACGGTATTGTGGGATGAAGCGGCCCAGACCAACCTTACACGTACGCTTACGTGAGACCGGTTCCACCGACTAACATGCACTAGTTGCATAAGGTGGCTGGCGGGTGTCTATCTCTCCCACTTTAGTTGGAGCGGATTTGATGAAAAGGGTCCTTATGAAGGGTAAATAGAAGTTGACAAATCACGTTGTGGCTTTCACGTAGGTAAGAAAACGTTCTTGCTAGAACCCTACTTCAGCCACGTAAAACATGCAACAACAATTAGAGGACGTCTAACTTGTTTTTGCAGCAAGTGCTTTGTGATATGATATGGCCAAAGTTGTGATGAATGATGAATGATATATATGTGATGTATGAGATGTTCATGCTATTGTAATAGTAATCACGACTTGCATGTCGATGAGTATGACTACCGGGAGGAGCCATAGGAGTTGTCTTTATTTTTTGTATGACCTGCGTGTCATTGAGAAACGCCATGTAAATTACTTTACTTTATTGCTAAACGCGTTAGCCATAGTAGTAGAAGTAATAGTTGGCGAGCAACTTCATGGAGACACGATGATGGAGATCATGATGATGGAGATCATGGTGTCATGCCGGTGACAAGATGATCATGGAGCTCCAAGATGGAGATCAAAGGAGCTATGTGATATTGGCCATATCATGTCACTATTATTATTTGATTGCATGTGATGTTTATCATGTTTTTGCATCTTGTTTACTTAGAACGACGGTAGTAAATAAGATGATCCCTCATAATAATTTCAAGAAAGTGTTCCCCCTAACTGTGCACCGTTGCGATAGTTCGTTGTTTCGAAGCACCACGTGATGATCGGGTGTGATAGATTCTAACGTTCACATACAACGGGTGTAAGACAGATTTACACATGCAAACACTTAGGTTGACTTGACGAGCCTAGCATGCACAGACATGGCCTCGGAACACAGAAGACCGAAAGGTCGAGCATGAGTCGTATAGAAGATACAATCAACATGAAGATGTTCACCGATATTGACTAGTCCGTCTCACGTGATGATCGGACACGGCCTAGTTAACTCGGATCATGTTATACTTAGATTACAGGAGGGATGTCTATCTAAGTGGGAGTTCATTGAATAATTTGATTAGATGAACTTAGTTATCATGAACTTAGTCTAAAATCTTTACAATATGTCTTGTAGATCAAATGGCCAAAGTAGTCCTCAACTTCAACGCGTTCCTAGAGAAAACCAAGCTGAAAGACGATGGCAGCAACTACACGGACTGGGTCCAGAACCTGAGGATCATCCTCATAGCTGCCAAGAAAGATTATGTCCTACAAGCACCGCTAGGTGACGCACCTGTTCTCCCTGCAGAACAAGACGTTATGAACGCTTGGCAGGCACGTACCGATGACTACTCCCTCGTTCAGTGCGGCATGCTTTACAGCTTAGAGCCGGGGCTCCAAAAGCGTTTTGAGAGACACGGAGCATATGAGATGTTCGAAGAGCTGAAAATGGTTTTCCAAGCTCATGCCCGGGTCGAGAGATATCAAGTCTCCGACAAGTTCTTCAGCTGTAAGATGGAGGAAAACAGTTCTGTCAGTGAGCACATACTCACTATGTTTGGGTTACATAACCGCTTGACTCAGCTGGGAGTTAATCTCCCGGATGACGCGGTCATTGACAGAATCCTTCAGTCGCTTCCATCGAGCTACAAGAGCTTTGTGATGAACTTTAATATGCAGGGGATGGAAAAGACCATTCCTGAAGTATTTGCAATGCTGAAATCAGTAGAGGTAGAAGTCAAAAAGGAGCATCAAGTGTTGATGGTGAATAAAACCACTAAGTTCAAGAAAGGCAAGGGTAAGAAAACCTTCAAGAAGGACGGCAAGGGAGTTGCCGCACCCGGCAAGCAAGCTGCCGGGAAGAAGCCAAAGAATGGACCCAAGCCCGAGACTGAGTGCTTTTATTGCAAGGAAAGTGGTCACTGGAAGCGGAACTGCCCAAAATACTTAGCGGACAAGAAGGCCGGCAAAACAAAAGGTATATGTGATATACATGTAATTGATGTGTACCTTACCAGTACTCGTAGTAGCTCCTGGGTATTTGATACCGGTGCAGTTGCTCACATTTGTAACTCAAAGCAGGAGCTGCGGAATAAGCGGAGACTGGCGAAGGACGAGGTGACGATGCGCGTTGGGAATGGTTCCAAGGTCGATGTGATCGCCGTCGGCACGCTACCTCTATATTTACCTACGGGATTAGTTTTGAACCTCAATAATTGTTATTTAGTGCCAAGTTTGAGCATGAACATTGTGTCAGGATCTCGTTTAATACGAGATGGCTACTCGTTTAAATCCGAGAATAATGGTTGTTCTATTTATATGAGAGATATGTTTTATGGTCATGCTCCGATGGTGAATGGTTTATTCTTAATGAATCTCGAGCGTAATGCTACACATATTCATAGTGTGAGTACCAAGAGATGTAAGATTGATAATGATAGTCCCACATACTTGTGGCACTGCCGCCTTGGTCACATAGGTGTCAAACGCGTGAAGAAGCTCCATGCTGATGGACTTTTAGAGTCTCTTGATTATGAATCATTTGACACGTGCGAACCATGCCTCATGGGTAAAATGACCAAGACTCCGTTCTCAGGAACAATGGAGCGAGCAACCAACTTATTGGAAATCATACATACTGATGTGTGCGGTCCAATGAGTGTTGAGGCTCGCGGTGGCTATCATTATGTTCTCACCCTCACTGATGACTTGAGTAGATATGGGTATGTCTACTTAATGAAACACAAGTCTGAGACCTTTGAAAAGTTCAAAGAATTTCAGAGTGAGGTTGAGAATCAACGTGACAGGAAAATCAAGTTTCTGCGATCAGATCGTGGAGGAGAATACTTGAGTCACGAGTTTGGCACACACTTAAGAAAATGTGGAATAGTTTCACAACTCACGCCGCCTGGAACACCTCAGCGTAACGGTGTGTCCGAACGTCGTAATCGCACTCTATTAGATATGGTGCGATCTATGATGTCTCTTGCCGATTTACCGTTATCTTTTTGGGGCTATGCTTTAGAGACTGCCGCATTCACTTTAAATAGGGCTCCGTCGAAATCCATTGAGACGACACCATATGAATTATGGTTTGGGAAGAAACCTAAGCTGTCGTTTCTAAAAGTTTGGGGATGCGATGCTTATGTCAAGAAACTTCAACCTGAAAAGCTCGAACCCAAGTCGGAAAAATGCATCTTCATAGGATACCCTAAAGAAACTATTGGGTATACCTTCTACCTCAGATCCGAAGGCAAGATCTTTGTTGACAAGAATGGATCCTTTCTAGAGAAAGAGTTTCTCTCGAAAGAAGTAAGTGGGAGGAAAGTAGAACTTGATGAAGTATTACCTCTTGAACCGGAAAAAGGCGCAACTCAAGAAAATGTTCCTGAGGTGCCTGCACCGACTAGAGAGGAAGTTAATGATGATGATCAAGATACTTCAGATCAAGCTCTTACTGAAATTCGAAGGTCCACAAGGACACGTTCCACACCAGAGTGGTACGGCAACCCTATCTTGGAAATCATGTGCGCGTCCCTGTCGGCGTAGCCCGGCGTCGACGTGCATCCCCATGGTTGCGGCGATGACGAGAAGCCGGCGGAGAGGCGACGCTTTGCTAACTCCAGGCCGCGTACTGGGCGTGGCTGCCGGGTGGATTCATCATCCCCGCGCGAGCCGCCTCGGTCTCAGCTTGATCCGCCGCAGCCGCAGCCGCACGCGCCGCGTTGTCCCGGGCATTCTTGGCGATGGCCCTGTTCCGCCGCTAGGCGGTGATAGCCTCTCGTCGCTGAACTTCCGCCCTTCATTCGGCGTTTGACATGCCCGGTGGCTTGGACGGCAGCGCCCTCGGCTTCCTCTGCTTCGGCTGCGCGACGGCGGTGGTCGCAGTCGTCGCGGCGAGGGGGATCACGTACTTCTTCGGCGGCATGGCGACCGCAGGGAGGCGAGCGGGAGGGAGATTGGCAGGAGGAAAGGAGAGAATGAGAGGGAAGTGGGGGCGAGGGCGGGAAGAGGCTCTCGACTCGCCGACAGAGCGGCGCCACGCCCCTTTTCGCTTGTGCCGGCACCCCCAGGCGCCCCCCAGCGCGCCGGGTTCGGCTCGGGTCCGCCGGCACCAGTTTCGGCCCAAGCCGGCAAAAAACAGGCAACTAGGGACACGATTGGGCCGATATTTGGACGCCGGTGCGGCAAAAACTCCTGGGGAGAGCCTGTTGGGCGCACGACTGGAGATGCTCTAAGATTGGACGGTTCCAAGATAGTTGACACATCCGGCAAGGACAAGGTTCATGCGGTCGAGGATTGCAGCGACGCCTTCTTCATCGTGGTATCTTAGTCTCAGGAAGCTACAGATGCCGGAAGGTGGAGCGCGAGGGCCTACCAGGAGAGGCTCAGCGAGATGGAGGCATTGGGACAAAAAGTGTTTGACCTGGCGTTGCAGGCTCTCTGGCCTGGTCCTGTACAACCTTCTTCTGGCGACGCCACTGCTCACGCCGCCGTGACAGAATCGGAGGAAGGAACGATAATCGAAATGGAAGAAGGAATCGACATAGCCCGATTGGCAGCCAACTGCCATCACCGGCACCGAAACACGACAAGACGCAGGACAACAGTGTCGAGCAAGAACGGAATGACACAATTTGTGATGGGGTTTGGGTCGAGGGAGTTGTTGGAAATATGCCCTGGAGGCAATAATAAATTGATTATTATTATATTTCCTTGTTCATGATAATCGTTTATTATCCATGCTAGAATTGTATTGATAGGAAACTCAGATACATGTGTGGATACATAGACAACACCATGTCCCTAGTAAGCCTCTAGTTGACTAGCTCGTTGATCAATAGATGGTTACGGTTTCCTGACCATGGACATTGGATGTCGTTGATAACGGGATCACATCATTAGGAGAATGATGTGATGGACAAGACCCAATCCTAAGCATAGCACTAGATCGTGTACTTCGTATGCTAAAGCTTTTCTAATGTCAAGTATCATTTCCTTAGACCATGAGATTGTGCAACTCCCGGATACCGTAGGAGTGCTTTGGGTGTGCCAAACGTCACAGCGTAACTGGGTGGCTATAAAGGTACACTACGGGTATCTCCGAAAGTGTCTGTTTTTGGCACGAATCGAGACTAGGATTTCTCACTCCGTGTGACGGAGAGGTATCTCTGGGCCCACTCGGTAGGACTGTTGGGGAACGTAGTAATTTCAAAAATTTCCTACGCACAAGCAAGATCATGGTGATGCATAGCAACGAGAGGGGAGAGTGTTGTCTACGTACCCTCGTAGACCGTTCGCGGAAGCGTTATATCAACGCGGTTGATGTAGTCGTACGTCTTCACGTCCGACCGATCCAAGTACCGAAAGCACGGCACCTCCGAGTTCTGCACACGTTCGGCTCGGTGACGTCCTCGCCTTCTCGATCCAGCAAGAGGGGCGAAGTAGTAGATGAGTTCCGGCAGCACGACGGCGTGGTGACGGTGTTGGTGAAGAACAATCTTCGCAGGGCTTCGCCTAAGCACTACGAAAACTATGACGGAGGATAAACTAGAGGAGATGGGGTTGCCAGCACACGGCTTGGTGTTTCTTGATGTGTCTTTTGTGCTAGCCCTGCCCCTCTATTTATAGTTGAGCCTTGGGGTCGAAACTTGGAGTAAAAGCCTCCACAAAGTCGGTTTCACCCGAAAGGCAAGAGTCCTTCTCGGACTCCAGGGCTAGGCGCCAGGGTTCCCGGCGTCTGGACCCAGACGCCAGGGACCCTGGCGTCTGGCCCCTAGACTCCGCAAAACTTCCTTTTGCGCTTTCCAAAAACCTTGTGGGCTTTCCCCTTTGGCCCAAATAAAGTGTTCTCGTACCCAAACATTTCGGGAAACATCCGGAACCACTTCCGGTGATTTCCGGAACCCTTCCGGTGACCAAACACTACTATCACATATATCAAACTTTATCTCCGGACCATTCCGGAGTTCCTCGTCATGTCCGCGATCTCATCCCAGACTCCAAACAACATTCGGTCACCAACATACATAACTCACATAGTACTATATCGTCAACGAACGTTAAGCGTGCGGACCCTACGGGTTCGAGAACTATGTAGACATGACCGAGACACCTCTCTGGTCAATAACAATAGCGAGACCTGGATGCCCATATTGGCTCCTACATATTCTACGAAGATCTTTATCGGTCAGACCGCATAACAACATACGTTGTTCCCTTTGTCATCGGTATGTTACTTGCCCGAGATTCGATCGTCGGTATCCAATACCTAGTTCAATCTCGTTACCGGCAAGTCTCTTTACTCATTCCGTAATACATCATCTCACAACTAACATATTAGTTGTAATGTTTGCAAGGCTTATGTGATGTGCATTACCGAGAGGGCCCAGAGATACCTCTCCGACAATCGGAGTGACAAATCCTAATCTCGAAATATGCCAACCCAACATCTACCTTTGGAGACACCTGTAGAGCTCCTTTATAATCACCCAGTTACGTTGTGACGTTTGGTAGCACACAAACTGTTCCTCCGGCAAACGGGAGTTGCATAATCTCATAGTCATAGGAACATGTATAAGTCATGAAGAAAGCAATAGCAACATACTAAACGATCGAGTGCTAAGCTAACGGAATGGGTCAAGTCAATCATATCATTCTCCTAATGATGTGATCCCATTAATCAAATAACAACTCTTTGTCTATGGTTAGGAAACATAACCATCTTTGATTAACGAGCTAGTCAAGTAAAGAGGCATACTAGTGACACTCTGTTTGTCTATGTATTCACACATGTATTATGTTTCCGGTTAATACAATTCTAGAATGAATAATAAACATTTATCATGAAATAAGGAAATAAATAATAACTTTATTATTGCCTCTAGGGCATATTTCCTTCAGTCTCCCACTTGCACTAGAGTCAATAATCTAGTTCACATCGCCATGTGATCTAACATCAATAGTTCACATCTTTATGTGATTGGTTCACATTTCCATGTGACTAACACCCAAAGGGTTTACTAGATTCAATAATCTAGTTCACATCGCTATGTGATTTACACCCAAAGAGTGATCATGTTTTGCTTGTGAGAGAAATTTAGTCAATGGGCCTGCCAAATTCAGATCCGTATGTATTTTGCAAAATTCTATGTCTACAATGCTCTGCACAGAGCTACTCTAGCTAATTGCTCCCACTTTCAATATGTATCCAGATTGAGACTTAGAATCATCTGGATCAGTGTCAAAAACTTGCATCGACGTAACCCTTTACGACGAACCTTTTTGTCACGTCCATAATCAAGAAACATATCCTTATTTCACAAAGGATAATTCTGAGCGTTGTCCAATGATCTACTCCTAGATCACTATTGTACTCCCTTGCCAAATCAGTGCAGGGTATACAATAGATCTGGTACACAGCATGACATACTTTATAGAACCTATGGCCAAGGCATAGGGAATGACTTTCATTCTCTTTCTATCTTCTGCCGTGGTCGGGCTTTGAGTCTTACTCAACTTCACACCTTGTAATACAAGCAAGAACTCTTTCTTTGACTTCTCCATTTTGAACTACTTCGAAATCTTGTCAAGGTATGTACTCATTGAAAAAACTTATCAAGCGTTTTGATCTATCTTTATAGATCTTGAAGCTCAATATGTAAGAAGCTTCACCGAAGTCTTTCTTTGAAAAAACTCCTTTCAAACACTCCTTTATGCTTTACAGAATAATTCTACATTATTTCCGATCAACAATATGTCATTCACATATACTTATCAGAAATGCTATAGTGCTCCCACTCACTTTCTTGTAAATACAGGCTTCACCGCAAGTCTATATAAAACTATATGCTTTGATCAACTCATCAAAGCGTATATTCCAACTCCGAGATGCTTGTACCAGTCCATAGATGGATTGCTGGAGCTTGCATATTTTGTTAAAACCTTTAGGATCGACAAAACCTTCTAGTTGCATCGTATACAACTCTTCTTTAATAAATCCATTAAGGAATGCAGTTTTGTTTATCCATTTGCCAGATTTCATAAAATGTGGCAATTGCTAACATGATTCGAACAGACTTAAGCATAGATACGAGTGAGAAACTCTCATCGTAGTCAACACCTTGAACTTGTCAAAAACCTTTTGCGACAATTCTAGCTTTGTAGATAGTAACACTACTATCAGCGTCCGTCTTCCTCTTGAAGATCCATTTATTTTCTATGGCTTGCCGATCATCGGGCAAATCCATCAAAGTCCATACTTTTTTCTCATACATGGATCATATCTCAGATTTCATGGCCTCAAACCATTTTGCGGAATCTGGGCTCATCATTGCTTCCTCATAGTTCGCAAGTTCGTCATGGTCTAGTAACATGACTTCCAGAACAGGATTACCGTACCACTCTGGTGCGGATCTCACTCTGGTTTACCTACGAGATTCAGTAGTAACTTGATCTGAAGTTACATGATCATCATCATTAGCTTCCTCACTAATTGATGTAGTAGTCACAAGAACAGATTTCTGTGATGAACTATTTTCCAATAAGGGTGAAGGTACAATTACCTTATCAAGTTTTCTACTTTCCTCCCACTCACTTCTTTCGAGAGAAACTCCTTCTCCAGAAAGTTTCCGAATTTAGCAACAAAAGTCTTGCCTTTGGATCTGTGATAGAAGGTGTATCCAATAGTTTCCTTTGGATATCCTATGAAGACACATTTCTCCGATTTGGGTTCGAGCTTATCAGGTTGAAGCTTTTTCACATAAGCATCGCAACCCAAAACTTTCAGAAACGACAATTTTGGTTTCTTGCCAAACCACAGTTCATAAGGCGTCGTCTCAACGGATTTTGATGGTGCCCTTTTAACGTGAATGCAGCTGTCTTTAATGCATAACCCCAAAACAATAGTGGTAGATCGGTAAGAGACATCATAGATCGCACCATATCTAATAAGGTACGGTTATGACGTTCGGACACACCATTACATTGTGGTGTTCCAGGTGGCATGAGTAGTGAAACTATTTCACATTGTTTTTAACTGAAGGTCAAACTCGTAACTCAAATACTCTTCTCTACGATCAGATCGTAGAAACTTTATTTTCTTGTTACGATGATTTTTCACTTCACTCTGAAATTCTTTGAACTTTTCAAATGTTTCAGACTTATGTTTCATCAAGTAGATATACTCATATCTGCTCAAATCATCTGTGAAGATCAGAAAATAATGATACCTGTCGCGAGCCTCAATATTCATCAGACCACATACATCAGTATGTATGATTTCCAACAAGTCTGTTGCTCGCTCCATTGTTCCAAAGAACAGAGTCTTAGTCATCTTTCCCATGAGGCATGGTTCGCAAGCATCAACTGATTCATAATCAAGTGATTCCGAAAGCCCATCAGCATGGAGTTTCTTCATGCGCTTTACACCAATATGACCTAAACGGCAATGCTACAAATAAGTTGCACTATCATTAGTAAATTTGCATCTTTTGGTTTCAATATTATGATTATGTGTATCATTACGATCGAGATCCAACAAACTATTTTCATTGGGTGTGTAACCATATAAGGTTTTATTCATGTAAACAGAACAACAATTTATTCTCTTACTTAAATGAATAACCGTATTACAATAAACATGATCAAATCATATTCATGCTCAACGCAAACATCAAATAACACTTATTTAGGTTCAACACTAATCCCAAAATTATAGGGAGTGTGCGATGATGATCATATCAATCTTGGAACCACTTCCAACACACATCGTCACTTCACCCTTAACTAGTCTCTGTTTATTCTGCAACTCCCGTTTCGAGTTACTAATCTTAGCAACTGAACTAGTATCAAATACTGAGGGTTTGCTATAAACACTAGTAAAGTACACATCAATAACATGTATATCAAATATACTTATGTTTACTTTGCCATCCTTCTTATCCGCCAATCACTTGGGGTAGTTCCGCTTCCAGTGACCAGTCCCTTTGCAGTAGAAGCACTTAGTCTCAGGCTTAGGACCAGACTTGGGCTTCTTCACTTGAGTAGCAACTTGCTTGCTGTTCTTCTTGAAGTTCCCCTTCTTCCCTCTGCCCTTTTCTTGAAACTAGTGATCTTGTCAACCATCAACACTTGATGTTTTTCTTGATTTCTACCTTTGTTGATTTCAGCATCACGAAGATCTTGGGAGTTGTTTCCGTTATCCCTTGCATATTATAGTTCATCACGATTCTACTAACTTGGTGATGGTGACTAGAGAATTCTGTCAATCACTATCTTATCTGGAAGATTAACTCCCACTTGATTCAAGCGATTGTAGTACCCAGACAATCTGAGCACATGCTCACTAGTTGAGCGATTCTCCTCCATCTTTTAGCTATAGAACTTGTTGGAGACTTCATATCTCTCAACTCGGGTATTTGCTTGAAATATTAAATTCAACTCCTGGAACATCTCATATGGTCCATGACGTTCAAAACGTCTTTGAAGCCCCGATTCTAAGCCGTTAAGCATGGTGCACTAAACTATCAAGTAGTCATCATATTGAGCTAGCCAAACGTTCATAACGTCTGCATCTGCTCCTGCAATAGGTCTGTCACCTAGCGGTGCATCAAGGACATAATTCTTCTATGCAGCAATGAGGATAAACCTCAGATCACGGATCCAATCCGCATCATTGCTACTAACATCTTTCAACACAATTTTTCTCTAGGAACATATCAAAATAAACATATGAAAGCAACAACGCGAGCTATTGATCTACAACATAGATATGCTAATATTACCAGGACTAAGTTCATGATAAATTAAAGTTCAATTTAATCATATTACTTAAGGACTCCCACTTAGATAGACATCCCTCTAATCCTCTAAGTGATCACATGATCCATATCAACTAAACCATGTCCGATCATCACGTGAGATGGAATAGTTTCAATGGTGAACATCACTATGTTGATCATATCTACTATATGATTCACGCTCGACCTTTCGGTCTCCGTGTTCCGAGGCCATATCTGTATATGCTTGGCTCGTCGAGTATAACCTGAGTATTCCGCGTGTGCAACTGTTTTGCACCCGTTGTATTTGAACGTAGAACCTATCACACCCGATCATCACGTGGTGTCTCAGCACGAAGAACTTTCGTGACGGTGCATACTCAGGGAGAACACTTCTTGATAATTTTAGTGAGAGATCATCTTATAATGCTACCGTTAATCAAAGCAAGATAAGATGCATAAAAGATAAACATCACATGCAATCAATATAAGTGATATGATATGGCCATCATCATCTTGTGCCTGTGATCTCCATCTCCGAAGCACCGTCATGATCACCATCGTCACCGGCGCGACACCTTGATCTCCATCGTAGCATCGTTGTCGTCTCGCCAATTTTATGCTTCCACGACTATCGCTACCTCTTAGTGATAAAGTAAAGCATTACAGCGTGATTGCATTGCATACAATAAAGCAACAACCATATGGCTATTGCCAGTTGCCGATAACTCGGTTACAAAATTGTTGGGGAACGTTGCAGAAAACAAAGAATTTCCTACGGTTTCACCAAGATCCATCTAGGAGTTCATCTAGCAACGAGTGATTGGATTGCATCTGCATACCTTTGTAGATCACGCGCGGAAGTGTTCAAAGAACGGGGATGAGGAAGGCGTACTCGACGTGATCCAAATCACCGGAGATCCTAGCGCCGAACGGACAGCACCTCCGCGTTCAACACACGTACGGTTAGCGTAACGTCTCCTTCTTCTTGATCCAGCAAGGGGGAAGGAGAGGTTGAGGAAGATGGCTCCAGCAGCAGCACGACGACGTGGTGGTGATGGAGCTGCAGTACTCCGGCAAGGGCTTCGCCAAGCACTATGGAGGAGGAGGAGGTGTTGGAGAGGGAGAGGGAGGCACCAAAGGCAAGGGTGAGAAGTCCTCCACTATATATACGAGGGCCAAGGGGGGGCGCCGGCCCTAGGAGATCCAATCTCCTAGGGGGGTGCGGCCAAGGGGAGGAATCCCTCCTCCCCAAGGCACCTAGGAGGTGCCTTCCCCTCCTAGGACTCTTCCTTTAGGGTTTCCCCCACCCTAGGCGCATGGGACCTAGGGGGAAGTTGCGCCCCAGCCCACTTTGGGCTGGATCCCTTCCCACTTCAGCCCATGGGGCCCTCCGGGATAGGTGGCCCCACCCGGTGGACCCCCGGGACCCTTCCGGTGGTCCCGGTACAATACCGGTGACCCCGAAACTTGTCCCAATGCCCGAAATAGCACTTCCTATATATAATTCTTTACCTCCGGACCATTCCGGAACTCCTCGTGACGTCCGGGATCTCATCCGGGACTCCAAACAACATTCGGGTTACTGCATATACATATCCCTACAACCCTAGCGTCACCGAACCTTAAGTGTGTAGACCCTACGGGTTCGGGAGACATGTAGACATGACCGAGATCGCTCTCCGGCCAATAACCAACAGCTGGATCTGGATACCCATGTTGGCTCCCACATGCTCCTCGATGATCTCATCGGATGAACCACGATGTCGAGGATTCAAGCAACCCCGTATACAATTCCCTTTGTCGATCGGTATGTTACTTGCCCGATATCTAATCGTCGGTATCCCAATACCTCGTTCAATCTCGTTACCGGCAAGTCACTTTACTCGTACCGTAATGCATGATCCCGTGACCAGACACTTGGTCACTCTGAGCTCATTATGATGATGCATTACCGAGTGGGCCCAGTGATACCTCTCCGTCATACGGAGTGACAAATCCCAGTCTTGATCCGTGTCAACCCAACAGACACTTTTGGAGATACCCGTAGTATACCTTTATAGTCACCCAGTTACGTTGTGACGTTTGGTATACCCAAAGCACTCCTACGGTATCTGGGAGTTACACGATCTCATGGTCTAAGGAAAGGATACTTGACATTGGAAAACTCTAGCAAACGAACTATACGATCTTGTGCTATGTTTAGGATTGGGTCTTGTCCATCACATCATTCTCCTAATGATGTGATCTTGTTATCAATGACATCCAATGTCCATAGTCAGGAAACCATGACTATCCGTTGATCAACGAGCTAGTCAACTAGAGGCTTACTAGGGACATGTTGGTGTCTATTATTCACACATGTATTACGATTTCCGGATAATACAATTATAGCATGAATAAAGACAATTATCATGAACAAGGAAATATAATAATAATGATTTTATTATTGCCTCTAGGGCATATTTCCAACAGTCTCCCACTTGCACTAGAGTCAATAATCTAGTTACATTGTGATGAATCGAACACCCATGGAATTCTGGTGTTGATCATGTTTTGCTCTAGGGAGAGGTTTAGTCAACGGATCTGCTACATTCAGGTCCGTATGTACTTTACAAATATCTATGTCTCCATCTTGAACATTTTCACGAATGGAGTTGAAGCGACGCTTGATGTGCCTTGTCTTCTTGTGAAACCTGGGCTCCTTGGCACGCATTGGGTATGACTCCTAGTTCGGTGATGAACTCCTTCACCCAAATTGCTTCATGCGCTGCCTCCGAGGCTGCCATGTATTCCGCTTCACATGTAGATCCCGCCACGACGCTCTGTTTGTAACTGCACCAGCTTACTGCCCCACCATTCAAAATATACACGTATCCGGTTTGTGACTTAGAGTCATCCAGATCTGTGTCGAAGCTAGCGTCGACGTAACCTTTTACGACGAGCTCTTCGTCACCTCCATAAATGAGAAACATTTCCTTAGTCCTTTTCAGGTACTTTAGGATATTCTTGACCGCTGTCCAGTGTTCCTTGCCGGGATTACTTTGGTACCTTCCTACCAAACTTACGGCAAGGTTTACATTAGGTCTGGTACACAGCATGGCATACATAATAGAACCTATGGCTGAGGCATAGGGGATGACACTCATCTCTTCTATATATTTTGCCGTGGTCGGACATTGAGCTGAGCTCAATTTCGCACCTTGCAACACAGGCAAGAACCCCTTCTTATACTGATCCATATTGAACTTCTTCAATATCTTATCAAGGTATGTGCTTTGTGAAAGACCTATGAGGCGCCTTGATCTATCTCTGTAGATCTTGATGCCTAATATATAAGCAGCTTCTCCAAGGTCCTTCATTGAAAAACTTTTATTCAAGTAGGCCTTAATGCTGTCCAAGAGTTCTATATCATTTCCCATCAAAAGTATGTCATCTACATATAATATGAGAAATGCTACAGAGCTCCCACTCACTTTCTTGTAAACGCAGACTTCTCCATAAGTCTGCGTAAACCCAAATGCTTTGATCATCTCATCAAAGCGAATGTTCCAACTCCGAGACGCTTGCACCAGCCCATAAATCGAGCGTTGGAGCTTGCATACCTTGTCAGCATTCTTAGGATCGACAAAACCTTCCGGCTGCATCATATACAGTTCTTCCTTAAGGAAACCATTAAGGAATGCCGTTTTGACGTCCATTTGCCATATCTCATAATCATAGAATGCGGCAATTGCTAACATGATTCGTACGGACTTTAGCTTCGCTACAGGTGAGAAAGTCTCATCGTAGTCAATCCCTTGAACTTGTCAATAACCCTTAGCGACAAGACGAGCTTTATAGATGGTCACATTACCATCCGCGTCTGTCTTCTTCTTAAAGATCCATTTATTTTCTATGGCTCGCCGCTCAACGGGCAAGTCAGTCAAAGTCCATACTTCGTTTTCATACATGGATCCTATCTCGGATTTCATGGCTTCTAGCCATTTGTCGGAATTCGGGCCCGCCATCGCTTCTTCATAGCTCGAAGGTTCACCGTTGTCTAACAACATGATTTCCAAGACAGGGTTGCCGTACCACTCTGGTGCGGAACGTGTCCTTGTGGACCTTCGAATTTCAGTAGGAGCTTGATCTGAAGTATCTTGATCATCATCATTAACTTCCTCTCTAGTCGGTGCAGGCACCTCAGGAACATTTTCTTGAGTTGCGCCTTCTTCCGGTTCAAGAGGTAATACTTCATCAACTTCTACTTTCCTCCCACTTACTTCTTTTGAGAGAAACTCTTTCTCTAGAAAGGATCCATTCTTGGCAACAAAGATCTTGCCTTCGGATCTGAGGTAGAAGGTATACCCAATAGTTTCTTTAGGGTATCCTATGAAGACGCATTTTTCCGACTTGGGTTCGAGCTTTTCAGGTTGAAGTTCCTTGACATAAGCATCGCATCCCCAAACTTTTAGAAATGATAGCTTAGGTTTCTTCCCAAACCATAATTCATATGGTGTCGTCTCAACGGATTTGGACGGAGCCCTATTTAAAGTGAATGCGGCAGTCTCTAAAGCATAGCCCCAAAAAGATAACGGTAAATCGGCAAGAGACATCATAGATCGCACCATATCTAATAGAGTGCGATTACGACGTTCGGACACACCATTACGCTGAGGTGTTCCAGGCGGCGTGAGTTGTGAAACTACTCCACATTTTCTTAAGTGTGTGCCAAACTCGTGACTCAAGTATTCTCCTCCACGATCTGATCGCAGGAACTTGATTTTCCTATCACGTTGATTCTCAACCTCACTCTGAAATTCTTTGAACTTTTCAAAGGTCTCAGACTTGTGTTTCATTAAGTAGACATACCCATATCTACTCAAGTCATCAGTGAGGGTGAGAACATAACGATAGCCACCGTGAGCCTCAACACTCATTGGACCGCACACATCAGTATGTATGATTTCCAATAAGTTGGTTGCTCTCTCCATTGTTCCTGAGAACGGAGTCTTGGTCATTTTACCCATGAGGCATGGTTCGCACGTGTCAAATGATTCATAATCAAGAGACTCTAAAAGTCCATCGGCATGGAGCTTCTTCATGCGTTTGACACCTATGTGACCAAGGCGGCAGTGCCACAAGTATGTGGGACTATCATTATCAATCTTACATCTCTTGGTACTCACACTATGAATATGTGTAGCATTACGCTCGAGATTCATTAAGAATAAGCCATTCACCATCGGAGCATGACCATAAAACATATCTCTCATATAAATAGAACAACCATTATTCTCGGATTTAAACGAGTAGCCATCTCGTATTAAACGAGATCCTGATACAATGTTCATGCTCAAACTTGGCACTAAATAACAATTATTGAGGTTCAAAACTAATCCCATAGGTAAATGTAGAGGTAGCGTGCCGACGGCGATCACATCGACCTTGGAACCATTCCCGACGCGCATCGTCACCTCGTCCTTCGCCAGTCTCCACTTATTCCGCGGCTCCTGCTTTGAGTTACAAACGTGAGCAACTGCACCGGTATCAAATACCCAGGAGCTACTACGAGTACTGGTAAGGTACACATCAATTACATGTATATCACATATACCTTTTGTTTTGCCGGCCTTTTTGTCCGCTAAGTATTTGGGGCAGTTCCGCTTTCAGTGACCACTTTCCTTGCAATAAAAGCACTCAGGCTCGGGCTTGGGTCCATTCTTTGGCTTCTTCCCGGCAGCTTGCTTTTCGGGCGCGGCAACTCCCTTGCCGTCCTTCTTGAAGGTTTTCTTACCCTTGCCTTTCTTGAACTTAGTGGTTTTATTCACCATCAACACTTGATGCTCCTTTTTGACTTCTACCTCTGCTGATTTCAGCATTGCAAATACTTCAGGAATGGTCTTTTCCATCCCCTGCATATTGAAGTTCATCACAAAGCTCTTGTAGCTCGGTGGAAGCGACTGAAGGATTCTGTCAATGACCGCGTCATCCGGGAGATTAACTCCCAGCTGAGTCAAGCGGTTATGTAACCCAGACATAGTGAGTATGTGCTCACTGACAGAACTGTTTTCCTCCATCTTACAGCTGAAGAACTTGTCGGAGACTTGATATCTCTCGACCCGGGCATGAGCTTGGAAAACCATTTTCAGCTCTTCGAACATCTCATATGCTCCGTGACTCTCAAAACGCTTTTGGAGCCCCGGCTCTAAGCTGTAAAGCATGCCGCACTGAACGAGGGAGTAGTCATCGGTACGTGCCTGCCAAGCGTTCATAACGTCTTGTTCTGCAGGGAGAACGGGTGCGTCACCTAGCGGTGCTTGTAGGACATAATCTTTCTTGGCAGCTATGAGGATGATCCTCAGGTTCCGGACCCAGTCCGTGTAGTTGCTGCCATCGTCTTTCAGCTTGGTTTTCTCTAGGAACGTGTTGAAGTTGAGGACTACGTTGGCCATTTGATCTACAAGACATATTGTAAACATTTTAGACTAAGTTCATGATAATTAAGTTCATCTAATCAAATTATTCAATGAACTCCCACTTAGATAGACATCCCTCCTGTAATCTAAGTATAACATGATCCGAGTTAACTAGGCCGTGTCCGATCATCACGTGAGACGGACTAGTCAATATCGGTGAACATCTTCATGTTGATCGTATCTTCTATACGACTCATGCTCGACCTTTCGGTCTTCTGTGTTCTGAGGCCATGTCTGTACATGCTAGGCTCGTCAAGTCAACCTAAGTGTTTGCATGTGTAAATCTGTCTTACACCCGTTGTATGTGAACGTTAGAATCTATCACACCCGATCATCACGTGGTGCTTCGAAACAACGAACTGTTGCAACGGTGCACAGTTAGGGGGAACACTTTCTTGAAATTATTATGAGGGATCATCTTATTTACTACCGTCGTTCTAAGTAAACAAGATGCAAAAACATGATAAACATCACATGCAATCAAATAATAATAGTGACATTATATGGCCAATATCACATAGCTCCTTTGATCTCCATCTTGGAGCTCCATGATCATCTTGTCACCGGCATGACACCATGATCTCCATCATCATGATCTCCATCATCGTGTATCCATGAAGTTGCTCGCCAACTATTACTTCTACTACTATGGCTAACGCGTTTAGCAATAAAGTAAAGTAATTTACATGGCGTTTCTCAATGACACGCAGGTCATATAAAAAATAAAGACAACTCCTATGGCTCCTGCCGGTTGTCATACTCATCGACATGCAAGTCGTGATTCCTATTACAATAGCATGAACATCTCATACATCACATATATATAATTCATCATTCATCACAACTTTGGCCATATCATATCACAAAGCACTTGCTGCAAAAACAAGTTAGACGTCCTCTAATTGTTGTTGCATGTTTTACGTGGCTGAAGTAGGGTTCTAGCAAGAACGTTTTCTTACCTACGTGAAAGCCACAACGTGATTTGTCAACTTCTATTTACCCTTCATAAGGACCCTTTTCATCAAATCCGCTCCAACTAAAGTGGGAGAGACAGACACCCGCCAGCCACCTTATGCAACTAATGCATGTTAGTCGGTGGAACCGGTCTCACGTAAGCGTACGTGTAAGGTTGGTCCGGGCCACTTCATCCCACAATACCGTTGAAGCAAGATAAGACTAGTAGCAGCAAGAAAGTTGACAACATCAACGCCCACAACAAATTGTGTTCTACTCGTGCAAGAGAACTACGCATAGACCTAGCTCATGATGCCACTGTTGGGGAACGTTGCAGAAAACAAAAAATTTCCTACGGTTTCACCAAGATCCATCTAGGAGTTCATCTAGCAACGAGTTATTGGATTGCATCTACATAGCTTTGTAGATCATGCGCGGAAGCGTTCAAAGAACGAGGATGAGGAAGGCGTACTCGACGTGATCCAAATCACCGGATATCCTAGCGCCGAACGGATGGCACCTCCGCGTTCAACACACGTATGGTTAGCGTAACGTCTCCTTCTTCTTGATCCAGCAAGGGGGAAGGAGAGGTTGAGGAAGATGGCTCCAGCAGCAG
Organism: Triticum dicoccoides; assembly: GCF_002162155.2. NCBI lineage: Eukaryota > Viridiplantae > Streptophyta > Magnoliopsida > Poales > Poaceae > Triticum > Triticum dicoccoides. The sequence continues at coordinate 35,834,228 of NC_041388.1, forward strand.
CACGACGGCGTGGTGGTGATGGAGTTGCAGTACTCCGGCAAGGGCTTCGCCAAGCACTATGGAGGAGGAGGAGGTGTTGGAGAGGGAGAGGGAGGCACCAAAGGCAAGGGTGAGAAGTCATCCACTATATATAGGAGGGCCAAGGGGGGGCGCCGGCCCTAGGAGATCCAATCTCCTAGGGGGTGCGGCCAAGGGGAGGAATCCCTCCTCCCCAAGGCACCTAGGAGGTGCCTTCCCCTCCTAGGACTCTTCCTTTAGGGTTTCCCCCACCCTAGGCGCATGGGCCCTAGGGGGAAGTGGCGCCCCAGCCCACTTTGGGCTGGATCCCTTCCCACTTCAGCCCATGGGGCCCTCCGGGATAGGTGGCCCCACACGGTGGACCCCCGGGACCCTTCCGGTGGTCCCGGTACAATACCGGTGACCCCGAAACTTGTCCCGATGCCCAAAATAGCACTTCCTATATATAATTCTTTACCTCCGGACCATTCCGGAACTCCTCGTGACGTCCGGGATCTCATCCAGGACTCCGAACAACATTCGGGTTACTGCATATACATATCCCTACAACCCTAGCGTCACCGAAGCTTAAGTGTGTAGACCCTACGGGTTCGGGAGACATGTAGACATGACCGAGATCGCTCTCCGGCCAATAACCAACAGCGGGATCTGGATACCCATGTTGGCTCCCACATGCTCCTCAATGATCTCATCGGATGAACCACGATGTCGAGGATTCAAGCAACCCCGTATACAATTCCCTTTGTCGATCGGCATGTTACTTGCCCGAGATCTGATCGTCGGTATCCCAATACCTCGTTCAATCTCGTTACCGGCAAGTCACTTTACTCGTACCATAATGCATGATCCCGTGACCAGACACTTGGTCACTCTGAGCTCATTATGATGATGCATTACCGAGTGGGCCAGTGATACCTCTCCGTCATACGGAGTGACAAATCCCAGTCTTGATCCGTGTCAATCCAACAGACACTTTCGGAGATACCCGTAGTATACCTTTATAGTCACCCAGTTACGTTGTGACGTTTGGTATACCCAAAGCACTCCTACGGTATCCGGGAGTTACACGATCTCATGGTCTAAGGAAAGGATACTTGACATTGGAAAACTCTAGCAAACGAACTATACGATCTTGTGCTATGTTTAGGATTGGGTCTTGTCCATCACATCATTCTCCTAATGATGTGATCTCGTTGGTGTCTATTATTCACACATGTATTACGATTTCCGGATAATACAATTATAGCATGAATAAAGACAATTATCATGAACAAGGAAATATAATAATAATGATTTTATTATTGCCTCTAGGGCATATTTCCAACAAAAACATGATCATCACATACAATAAAATTTAGCATCATGTCTTGACCATATCACGTCACAACATGCCCTGCAAAAACAAGTTAGACGTCCTCTACTTTGTTGTTGCAAGTTTTACATGGCTGCTACGGGCTTAAGTAAGAACCAATCTCACCTACGCATCAAAACCACAACGATAGTTTGTCAAGTTGGTGCTGTTTTAACCTTCGCAAGGACCGGGCGTAGCCACACTCGGTTCAACTAAAGTTGGAGAAACAGTCACCCGCAAGCCACCTATGTGCAAAGCACGTCGGGAGAACCGGTCTCGCGTAAGCGTACGCGTAATGTCGGTCCGGGCCGCTTCATCCAACAATACCGCCGAACCAAAGTATGACATGCTGGTAAGCAGTATGACTTATATCGCCCACAACTCACTTGTGTTCTACTCGTGCATATAACATCAACATATAAAACCTAGGCTCGGATGCCACAGTTGGGGAACGTAGTAATTTCAAAAATTTCCTACGCACAAGCAAGATCATGGTGATGCATAGCAACGAGAGGGGAAAGTGTTGTCTACGTACCCTCGTAGACCGTTCGCGGAAGCGTTATATCAACGCGGTTGATGTAGTCGTACGTCTTCACGTCTGACCGATCCAAGTACCGAAAGCACGGCAGCTCCGAGTTCTGCACACGTTCGGCTCGGTGACGTCCTTGCCTTCTCGATCCAGCAAGAGGGGCGAAGTAGTAGATGAGTTCGGGCAGCACGATGGCGTGGTGACGGTGTTGGTGAAGAACAATCTTCGCAGGGCTTCGCCTAAGCACTACGAAAACTATGACAGAGGATAAACTCGAGGAGACGGGGTTGCCAGCACACGGCTTGGTGTTTCTTGATGTGTCTTTTGTGCTAGCCCCGCCCCTCTATTTATATGTTGAGCCCTGGGGTCAAAACTTGGAGTAAAAGCCTCCACAAAGTCGGTTTCACCCGAAAGGCAAGAGTCCTTCTCGGACTCCAGGGCTAGGCGCCAGGGTTCCCGGCGTCTGGACCCAGACACCAGGGACCCTGGCGTCTGGCCCCTGGACTCCGCAAAACTTCCTTTTGCGCTTTCCAAAAACCTTGTGGGCTTTCCCCTTTGGCCCAAATAAAGTGTTCTCGTACCCAAACATTTCGGGAAACATCCGGAACCCCTTCCGGTGATTTCCGGAACCCTTTCGGTGACCAAACACTATTATCACATATATCAAACTTTATCTCCGGACCATTCCGGAGTTCCTCGTCATGTCTGTGATCTCATCCCGGACTCCGAACAACATTCGGTCACCAACATACATAACTCACATAGTACTATATCGTCAACGAACGTTAAGCGTGTGGACCCTACGGGTTCGAGAACTATGTAGACATGACCGAGACACCTCTCTGGTCAATAAGCAATAGCGAGACCTGGATGCCCATATTGGCTCCTACATATTCTACGAAGATCTTTATCGGTCAGACCGCATAACAACATACGTTGTTCCCTTTCTTATCGGTATGTTACTTGCCCAAGATTCGATCGTCGGTATCCAATACCTAGTTCAATCTTGTTACCGGCAAGTCTCTTTACTCATTCCGTAATACATCATCTCACAACTAACATATTAGTTGTAATGCTTGCAAGGCTTATGTGATGTGCATTACCGAGAGGGCCCAGAGATACCTCTCCGACAATCAGAGTGACAAATCCTAATCTCGAAATATGCCAACCCAACATCTACCTTTGGAGACACCTGTAGAGCTCCTTTATAGTCACCCAGTTACGTTGTGATGTTTGGTAGCACACAAAGTGTTCCTCCGGCAAACGGGAGTTGCATAATCTCATAGTCATAGGAACATGTATAAGTCATGAAGAAAGCAATAGCAACATACTAAACGATCGAGTGCTAAGCTAATGGAATGGGTCAAGTCAATCATATCATTCTCCTAATGATGTGATCCCGTTAATCAAATAAAAACTCTTTGTCTATGGTTAGGAAACATAACCATCTTTGATTAACGAGCTAGTCAAGTAAAGAGGCATACTAGTGACACTCTGTTTGTCTATGTATTCACACATGTATTATGTTTCCGGTTAATACAATTCTAGCATGAATAATAAAAATTTATCATGAAATAAGGAAATAAATAATAACTTTATTATTGCCTCTAGGGCATATTTCCTTCAAGGACATCATCATAATGTGCACAATGTGATCAAGGAGTTGATCACGGGATGATGTGTTACCGAACGAGTAAAGAGACTTGCCGGTAACGAGATTGAATAAGGTATCGGGATACCGACGATCGAATCTCGGGCAAGTATTGTACCGATAGACAAAGGGAATTGTATACGGGATTTATTAAGTCCTTGACATCGTGGTTCATCCGATGAGATCATCGTGGAGCATGTGGGAGCCAACATGGGTATCCAGATCCCGCTGTTGGTTATTGACCGGAGAACGTCTCGGTCATGTCTGCATGTCTCCCGGACCCGTAGGGTCTACACACTTAAGGTTCGATGACGCTAGGGTTATAAAGGAAGTTTGTATGTTGTTACCGAATGTTGTTCGGAGTCCCGGATGAGATCCCGGACGTCACGAGGAGTTCCGGAATGGTCCGGAGGTAAAGATTTATATATATGGGAAGTCCTGTTTTGGTCATCGGAAAGGTTTCGGGGTTTATCGGTAACGTACCGGGACCACCGGGAGGGTCTCGGGGGTCCACCAAGTGGGGCCACCAGCCCCGGAGGGCTGCATGGGCCAAGTGTGGGAGGGGACCAGCCCCAGGTGGGCTGGTGTGCCCCCCCACCAAGGCCCAAGGCGCAGGGAAGAGGGGAAGGGGGCAAACCCTAGGGCAGATGGGCCCTAAGGCCCACCCTGGTGCGCCTTCCCCTCTCTCCCCCCTTGGCCGCCCCCCTAGATGGGATCTAGGGCTGGCCGCCACCCCTAGGGGTGGAAACCTAGGTGGGGGCGCAGCCCCTCCCCTCCCCCTATATATACTTGAGGTTTTGGGCTGCTAGACACGCGATTAGATCTCTCTCATTGGTGCAGCCCTCCCTCTCTTCCTCCTCTCCCGTGGTGCTTGGCGAAGCCCTGCAGGATTGCCACGCTCCTCCACCACCACCACGCCGTTGTGCTGCTGCTGGATGGAGTCTTCCTCAACCTCTCCCTCTCTCCTTGCTGGATCAAGGCATGGGAGACGTCACCGGGCTGTACGTGTGTTGAACGCGGAGGTGCCGTCCGTTCCCCTCCGGTGGTCCCGGTACATTACCGATAAACCCCGAAACTTTTTCGGTGACCAAAACAGGACTTCCCATATATAAATCTTTACCTCCGGACCATTCCGGAACTCCTCGTGACGTCCGAGATCTCATCCGGGACTCCGAACAACATTCGGTAACCACATACAAACTTCCTTTATAACCCTAGCGTCATCGAACCTTAAATGTGTAGACCCTACGGGTTCGGGAACCATGCAGACATGACCGAGACGTTCTCCGGTCAATAACCAACAACGGGATCTGGATACCCATGTTGGCTCCCACATGTTCCACGATGATCTCATCGGATGAACCACGATGTCAAGGACTTAATCAATCCTGTATACAATTCCTTTTGTCTATCGGTACGATACTTGCCCGAGATTCGATCGTCAGTATCCCGATACCTTGTTCAATCTCGTTACCGGCAAGTCTCTTTACTCGTTCCGTAACACATCATCCCGTGATCAACTCCTTGATCACATTGTGCACATTATGATGATGTCCTACCGAGTGGGCCCAGAGACACCTCTCTGTCACACGGAGTGACAAATCCCAGTCTCGATTCGTGCGAACCCAACAGACACTTTCGGAGATACCCGTAGTGTACCTTTATTGCCACCTAGTTACGTTGTGACGTTTGGCACACCCAAAGCATTCCTACGGTATCCGGGAGTTGCACAATCTCATGGTCTAAGGAAATGATACTTGACATTAGAAAAGCTTTAGCATACGAAGTACACGATCTAGTGCTATGCTTAGGATTGGGTCTTGTCCATCACATCATTCTCCTAATGATGTGATCCCGTTATCAACGACATCCAATGTCCATGGTCAGGAAATCGTAACCATCTATTGATCAACGAGCTAGTCAACTAGAGGCTTACTAGGGACATGGTGTTGTCTATGTATCCACACATGTATCTGAGTTTCCTATCAATACAATTCTAGCATGGATAATAAACGATTGTCATGAACAAGGAAATATAATAATAATCAATTTATTATTGCCTCTAGGGCATATTTCCAACAGTCTCCCACTTGCACTAGAGTCAATAATCTAGTTCACATCGATATGTGATTAACACTCAAGGTCACATCCCCATGTGACTAACACCCAAAGAGTTTACTAGAGTCAATAATCTAGTTCACATTTACCATGTGATTAACACTCGATGAGTTCTGGGTTTGATCATGTTATGCTTGTGAGAGAGGTTATAGTCAATGGGTCTGAACCTTTCAGATCCGTGTGTGCTTTACAAATCTCTATGTCATCTCCTAGATGCAGCTACCACGCTCTATTTGGAGCTATTACGAATAACTGTTCTACTATACGAATCCAGTTTACTACTCAGAATAATCTGGATTAGTGTCAAAGTTTGCATCGGCGTAACCCTTTACGACGAACTCTTTTACCACCTCCATAATCGAGAAAATTCCTTAGTCCACTAGTTACTAAGGATAACTTTGACCGTTGTCCTGTGATCCATTCTTGGATCACTCTTGTACCCCTTGACTGACTCATGGCAAGGCACGTTTCAGGTGCGGTACACAGCATAGCATACTGTAGAGCCTATGTCTCAAGCATAGGGGACGACCTTCGTCCTTTCTCTCTATTCTGCCGTGGTCGAGCTTTAAGTCTTAACTTCATACCTTACAACTTAGGCAAGAACTCCTTCTTTGACAGATCCATCTCGAACACCTTCAAGATCATGTCAAGGTATGTGCTCATTTGAAAGTACCATCAAGCGTTTTGATCTATCCTTATAGATCTTGATGCTCAATGTTCAAGTAGCTTAATCCAGGCTTTCCATTGAAAACACTTTCCAAATAACCCTATATGCTTTCCAGAAATTCTACGTCATTTCTGATCAACAATATGTCAACAACATATACTCATCAGAAATTCTATAGTGCTCCCACTCACTTCTTTGGAAATACAAGTTTCTCATAAACTTTGTATACACCCAAGATCTTTGATCATCTCATCAAAGCATACATTCCAACTCCGAGATGCTTACTCCAGTCCTTAGAAGGATTGCTGGAGCTTTGCATACTTATTAGCATCTTTCAGGATTTACAAAACCTTCCGGTTGTATCACATACAACCTTTCCTCAAGAAAATCGTCGAGGAAACAATGTTTTGACATCCTATCTGCAAGATTTCATAAATAATGCAGTGACTGCTAATATAATTCCAACAGACTCTTAGCATCGCTACGAGTGAGAAAATCTCACCGTAGTCAACTCCTTGAACTTGTCGAAAAACATCTTAACGACAAGTCGAGCTTTCTTAATGGTGACGTTTACCATCATTGTCCGTCTTCCCTTTAAAAATCCATCTGTACTCAACAACTTTACGACCATCGAGCCGTTCTGCCAAAGTCTACACTTTGTTTTCATACATGGATCCTCTCTCGGATTTTATGGCCTCGGGCCATTTATCGGAATCCGGGCCCACCATTGCTTCTCCATAGCTTGTAGGTTCATTGTTGTCTAGCAACATGACTTCCAAGACAGGATTACGTACCACTCTGAAGTAGTACGGACCCTTGTCATCCCACGAGGTTTGGGAGTGACTTGATCCGAAGTCTCATGATCAATATCATAAGCTTCCACTTCAATTGGTGTAGGTGCCACAGGAACAACTTCATGTGCCCTGCCACACACTAGTTGAAGAAACGGTTCAACAACCTTATCAAGTCTCCACCATCCTCCCACTCAATTCTTTCGAGAGAAACTTTTCCTCCAGAAAGGACCCTATTCTAGAAACAATCCCTTATTGCTTTCGGATCTGAGACAGGAGGTATACCCAACTGTTTTTGGGTGTCCTATGAAGATGCATTTATCCGCTTTGGGTTCGAGCTTATCAGCCTGAAACTTTTTCACATAAGCGTCGCAGCCCCAAACTTTTAAGAAATGACAGCTCAGGTCTCTCTAAACCATAGTTCATACGGTGTCATCTCATCGGAATTACGTGGTGCCCTATTAAAAGTGAATGTGGTTGTCTCTAATGCCTAACCCATAAACTATTGTGGTAATTCGATAGGAGACATCATGGTATGCATCATATCCAATAGGGTGCAGTTATGATGTTCGGACACACCATCACACTATGGTGTTCCAGGCTGTATTAGTTGTGAAACAATTTCCACAATGTCTTAATTCTGTGCCAAACTCGTAATTCAGATATTCATCTCTACGATCATATCATAGATATTTTATCCTCCTGTCACGACGATATTCACCCTGAAATTACTTGAACCTTTCAATAATTCAGACTCGTGATTCATCAAGTAAATATACTCAACATCTACTCAAATCATCTGTGAAGTAAGAACATAACAATATCCACTACACGCCTCAGCACTCATTGGACTGCACACATCAAAATGTATTACTTCCAACAAGTTGCTTTCTAGTTCCATTTTACTGAAAACGAGGCTTTCAGTCATCTTGCCCATGTGGTATGATTTGCATGTCTCAAGTGATTCAAAAATCAAGTGAGTCCAAATGGTCCATTTGCATGGAGTTTCTTCATGCATATATACCAATAGACATGGTTCGCATGTCTCAAACTTTTCAAAAACGAGTGAGTCCAAAGATCCATCAACATGGAGTCTCTTCATGCGTTTTATACTGATATGACTTAAGTGACAGTGCTGGTACTATCATTACTATCTTTTGGCATGAACATGTGTATCACTACGATCGAGATTCAATAAACCATTCATTTTAGGCGTAAGACCATTGAAGGTATTATTCAAATAAACAGAGTAACCATTATTCTCCTTAAATGAATAACCGTATTGCGATAGACGTAATCCAATCATGTCTATGCTCAACGCAAACACCAAATATCAATTATTTAGGTTTTAATACCAATCTTGATGGTAGAGGGAGCGTACGATATTTGATCAACCTTGGAAATACTTCCAACACATATCGTCATCTCACCTTTTAGCTAGTCTCCATTTGTTTCGTAGCTTTTATTTCGAGTTACTAACACTTAGCAACCGAACCGGTATCTAATACCCTGGTGCTACTAGGAGTACTAGTAAAGTACACATCAACACAATGTATATCCAATATACTTCTATCGACCTTGCCAGCCTTCTAATCTACCAAGTATCTAGGGTAATTCTGCTCCAGTGGCTGTTCCCCTTATTACAGAAGCACTTAGTCTCGGGTTTGGGTTCAACCTTGGGTTTCTTCACTAGAGCAGCAGCTGATTTGCCGTTTCATGAAGTATCCCTTCTTGCCCTTGCCCTTCTTGAAACTAGTGGTTTCACCAACCATCAACAATTGATGCTCCTTCTTGATTTCTACTTTTGTGGTGTCAAACATCGCGAATATCTCAAGGATCATCATATCTATCCCTGATATATTATAGTTCATCACGAAGCTGTAGCAGCTTGGTGGTAATGACTTCGGAGAAAACATCATTATCTCATCTGGAAGATCAACTCCCACTCGATTCAAATGATTGTTGTACTCAGACAATCTGAGCACAAGCTCAACAATTGAGCTTTTCTCCCTTAGTTTGTAGGCTAAGAAAATCGTCGAAGGTCTTATACCTCTTGACGTCGGCACGAGCCTGAAATCCCAGTTTCAGCCCTCAAAACATCTCATATGTTTCGCGACATTTCAAAACATCTTCGGTGCCTCAACTCTAAACCGTTTAACTGAACTATCACGTAGTTATCAAAATGTGTTTGTCAGATGTTTGTAACATCTACAGACTACGTTCGAGGTTCAGCACACTGAGCGGTGCATTAAGGACATAAGTCTTCTATGAAGCAATGAGGACAATCCTCAGTTTACGGACCTAGTCCGCATAATTGCTACTATCAACTTTCAACTAAATTTTCTCTAGGAACATATCTAGACAGTAGAACTAAAGCGTGAGCTATGACATAATTTGCAAAGACCTTTTGACTATGTTCAGCATAATTAAGTTCATCTTATGAACTCCCACTTAGATAGACATCCCTCTAGTCATCTAAGTGATTACATGATCCGAGTCAACTAGGCCGTGTCCGATCATCACGTGAGACGGACTAGTCAACATCGGTGAACATCTTCATGTTGATCGTATCTTCTATAGACTCATGCTCGACCTTTCGGTCTTCTGTGTTCCGAGGCCATGTCTGTACACATGCTAGGCTCGTCAAGTCAACCTAAGTGTTTCGCGTGTGTAAATCTGTCTTACACCCGTTGTATGTGAACATTGGAATCTATCACACCCGATCATCACGTGGTGCTTCGAAACAACGAACTGTCGCAACGGTGCACAGTTAGGGGGAACACTTTCTTGAAATTATTATGAGGGATCATCTTATTTACTACCATCGTTCTAAGTAAACAAGATGCAAAAACATGATAAACATCACATGCAATCAAATAATAGTGACATGATATGGCCAATATCATATAGCTCCTTTGATCTCCATCTTGGGGCTCCATGATCATCATCGTCACCGGCATGACACCATGATCTCCATCATCATGATCTCCATCATCATGTCTCCATGAAGTTGCTCGCCAACAATTACTTCTACTACTACAGCTAACGGTTAGCAATAAAGTAAAGTAATTACATGATGTTTATGTTGACACGCAGGTCATAAATAAATTAAGACAACTCCTTTGGCTCCTGCCGGTTGTCATACTCATCGACATGCAAGTCGTGATTCCTATTACAAGAACATGATCATCTCATACATCACATATATTATTCATCACATCCTTTGGCCATATCACATCACATAGCATACCCTGCAAAAACAAGTTAGACATCCTCTAATTGTTGTTTGCATGTTTTACGTGGCTGCTATGGGTTTCTAGCAAGAATGTTTCTTACCTACGCAAAGACCACAACGTGGTATGCCAATTGCTATTTACCCTTCATAAGGACCCTTTTCATCGAATCCGATCCGACTAAAGTGGGAGAGACAGACACCCGCCAGCCACCTTATGCAACTAGTGCATGTTAGTCGGTGGAACCGGTCTCACGTAAGCGTACGTGTAAGGTTGGTCCAGGCCGCTTCATCCCACAATGCCGCCGAATCAAGATTGGACTAGTAAAGGTAAGCATATTGAACAAAATCAACGCCCACAACTACTTTGTGTTCTACTCGTGCATAGAATCTATGCAATAAACCTGGCTCTGATACCACTGAAGGGAACGTAGCAGAAATTCAAAATTTTCCTACGTGTCACCAAGATCTATCTATGGAGAGACCAGCAACGAGGGGAAGGAGAGTGCATCTACATACCCTTGTAGATCGCTAAGCGGAAGCGTTCAAGAGAATGGGGTTGAAGGAGTCGTACTCGTCGTGATGCAAATCACCGGAGATCCCAGTGCCGAACGGACGGCACCTCCGCGTTCAACACACGTACAGCCCGATGACGTCTCCCATGCCTTGATCCAGCAAGGAGAGAGGGAGAGGTTGAGGAAGACTCCATCCAGCAGTAGCACAACGGCGTGGTGGTGGTGGAGGAGCGTGGCAATCCTGCAGGGCTTTGCCAAGCACCACGGGAGAGGAGGAAGAGAGGGAGGGCTGCACCAACGAGAGAGATCTAATCGCGTGTCTAGCAGCCCAAAACCTCAAGTATATATAGGGGGAGGGGAGGGGCTGCGCCCCCACCTAGGTTTCCACCCCTAGGGGTGGCGGCCAGCCCTAGATCCCATCTAGGGGGGCGGCCAAGGGGGGAGAGAGGGGGAGGCGCACCAGGGTGGGCCTTAGGGCCCATCTGCCCTAGGGTTTGCCCCCTTCCCCTCTTCCCTGCGCCTTGGGCCTTGGTGGGGGGGCGCACCAGCCCACCTGGGGCTGGTCCCCTCCCACACTTGGCCCATGCAGCCCTCCGGGGCTGGTGGCCCCACTTGGTGGACCCCCGGGACCCTCCCGGTGGTCCCGGTACGTTACCGATAAACCCCAAAACCTTTCCGGTGACCAAAACAGGACTTCCCATATATAAATCTTTACCTCCGGACCATTCCGGAACTCCTCGTGACGTCCGGGATCTCATCCGGGACTCCGAACAACATTTGGTAACCACATACAAACTTCCTTTATAACCCTAGCGTCATCAAACCTTAAGTGTGTAGACCCTACGGGTCCGGGAGACATGCAGACATGACCGAGACGTTCTCCGGTCAATAACCAACAGCGGGATCTGGATACCCATGTTGGCTCCCACATGCTCCACGATGATCTCATCGGATGAACCATGATGTCAAGGACTTAATCAATCCCGTATACAATTCCCTTTGTCTATCGGTACGATACTTGCCCGAGATTCGATCGTCGGTATCCCCATACCTTGTTCAATCTCGTTACCGGCAAGTCTCTTTACTCGTTCCGTAACACATCGTCCCGTGATCAACTCCTTGATCACATTGTGCATATTATGATGATGTCCTACCGAGTGGGCCCAGAGATACCTCTCCGTCACACGGAGTGACAAATCCCAGTCTCGATTCGTGCCAACCCAACAGACACTTTTGGAGATACCTGTAGTGTACCTCTATAGCCACCCAGTTACGTTGTGACGTTTGGCACACCCAAAGCACTCCTACGGTATCCGGGAGTTGCACAATCTCATGGTCTAAGGAAATGATAATTGACATTAGAAAAGCTTTAGCATACGAACTACATGATCTAGTGCTATGCTTAGGATTGGGTCTTGTCCATCACATCATTCTCCTAATGATGTGATCTTGTTATCAACGACATCCAATGTCCATGGTCAGGAAACCGTAACCATCTATTGATCAACGAGCTAGTTAACTAGAGGCTTACTAGGGACATGGTGTTGTCTATGTATCCACACATGTATCTGAGTTTCCTATCAATACAATTCTAGCATGCATAATAAACGATTATCACGAACAAGGAAATATAATAATAATCAATTTATTATTGCCTCTAGGGCATATTTCCAACAGGATCTCCGATGACATGGATCACGACGAGTACGACTCCTTCAACCCCGTTCTCTTGAACGCTTCCGCATAGCGATCTACAAGGGTATGTAGATGCACTCTCCTTCCCCTCGTTGCTAGTCTCTCCATAGATAGATCTTCCTGACACGTAGGAAAATTTTGAATTTCTGCTACGTACCCCAACAGGAGTAGGGTGTGTATTTATATGTGCATACAACGACTTGTGGAATGGCCAAAGAAGTCCCTGCCGAACACCCCATGGGCGCAAGAAGTAGATGTGTAGTTTGTGTTGGAGACAATTACGGGCGCAGGATGGATTGGATCAAAAGCAGAAGAATTGGATCAAAGAAGAAGAAGGAGATCGGGTTGGATCAAAGAAGTGATAAACCCACTTGGATCGTGGTAGGCTAGATCTTTCCGGTAACCTACCTTCCTTGGGTGCGGAAGAGCTCGATCCAGAGCCGGCCATGATGATGTAGAGGCCGGTGATCGTAGAGAGATCGAGATGGAGAGGTGGCAGTGGTGCTTCCCGTGAGCACTACGATTGCCCTAGATCGGAAGGGATATCGGTGGGGAGTCTGGCGGCGCGGTGAACCTCATACCGTGTGCCCCGGCCCCCACCTCTCTATATATCACAGGTCACAGGGGCCCACCAACCATAAGAGGGTTGGGCGCCCCCGATCAGGGCGCGAATAGATCAGGGCCCGATGGGCCGTTGGGCCCACTCGGTGGAGAGATCAACCTAACATTCTCCCCCTTGATCTCAACTTTTACTTTTAACCTTATACTTTCTAGTTTATTTGTTTCATCACATATTGGTACATAGAGCATGTTTCATCGTCACAGCTTAATTGCCATTAGAATCATACAGCTACAACATACGTTATGATCATAAGCAAATTCTGTTCCTTTTGGGCCTATCCAGGAATCATAAGGCTTTCCCTTAAACCCATGCCGGCTAAGTGTTCCTTCAAGACATTGGGTGGTAAGCCTTTTGTTAGCGGATCCGCAAGCATATCCTTTGTCCTTATATGCTCGAGACTTATAGTTTGATCCTGGATTTTATCTTTCACAACATAATACCTTATCTCTATTGTTTTGGCAGCATTACTCGACTTGTTGTTGTGAGCGTAAAATACTGCGGGTTGGTTGTCCCAGTACATCTTTAGTGGTTTGTGAATACAATCCACCACTTTCAAGTCGGGTACAAATTTATTTAGCCATATCGCCTGCCCCGTGGCTTCGAAGCATGCTATGAATTCTGCATACATCGTGGATGATGCAACTATTGACTGTTTGGAGCTTTTCCACGAAATGGCTCCCCCAGCGAGAGTGAAGACATATCCTGACGTGGATTTTCTATCATCTCTGTCCCCCGCAAAATCTGCGTCTGAATACCCTTTTATCTCTAGGGAATCACTTCTCCTGTATATTAGCATGTAGTCCTTTGTGCCTTGCGCATAACGCAATGCTTTATTTACCATCTTCCAGTGCTCCATGCCTGGATTCTCTTGATATCTACCGAGTACCCCGGTGATAAAAGCTAAGTCAGGGCGAGTGCACACTTGTGCATACTATAAGCTGCCAACTGCCAAAGCATATGGTACTGCTTTCATTTGATCGATCTTGTACTGGTTCTTGGGACATTGGAATTTCCCAAAACTATCGCCCTTGACTATAGGAGCAGGTGTGGCTTTACTCGCATGCATATTATACTTTTTAAGAACCTTTTCTAAATATGGTTTCTGCGATAGTCCTAAGACTCCATTGTTCCTATCTCGGTGAATTTCTATGCCCAAAACATATGATGCTTCACCAAGGTCTGTTATGTCAAAATTTGAGGATAAGTATTTCTTTGTTTCTTGTAGTAGACTAACATCACTACTAGCAAGCAGGATATCATCCACATACAAGATTAGGAAAATATATTTCCCATTTTTAAACTTTGCATAAATGCAATTATCGTCAATATTTTCTTTAAATCCAAAACTTTTAATCGTTTGATTAAACTTTAGATACCACTGCCGAGAGGCTTGTCTTAATCCATAAATGGATTTCTTCAGGCGGCATCCCATATTTTCCTTGCCTTCCATGATAAAACCCTTGGGTTGTTTCATGTAGACCTTTTCTTTTAAATCACCATTCAGAAATGCTGTCTTAACATCCATTCGATGTAATTCTAAATCAAAATGAGCAACTAATGCCATTATGATTCTGAAGGAAACCTTACATGAGACTGGAGAAAATGTCTCATTGCTATCCCTTCTCTTTGTGTAAATCCTTTTGCCATGAGTCGTGCTTTATACTTTTCTATATTCCCTTTAGAGTCATACTTAATTTTGTAGACCCATTTACAGCCTACTGTTTTGGCTCCTTTAGGAATTTCCTCTAAGTCCCAAACATCTTTAGAACTCATCGATTTCATCTCGTCTTCCATTGCCTTCATCCACATCGATGAATGAGGGCTTCTCATGGCTTCTTCATGTGAGGTGGGATCTTTTTTGATATGAACCATTTCTGTGTTATAAACTTTAAAGTCAGTTGAAATAGCTGACTTTCTTGGTCTTGTAGACCTTCTAAGGGCCTCAGTTTCTGGCACGTCCTGTGCCTCAACTTCTGGCACTTCTTCTAAAATTTGATGTTGCGCCTCCCTTTCATGCTCAACAACGGGTTCAGTCAGCTCCTGACGGACAGGTTCCGGGTCTACCCCCAAGGTTGTCATGGGTGGAGTTGCAACTGGTAGTGAGAAAAATGGCTCCTGAATCATCGGATTAGGTGCATGCACCCTCTTCTCCTCAAGATCAATTTTCCGAGCTACCAAGCTCCCCCTCATCATTTCGTCCTCAAAGAAGACTGCATGTCTTGTTTCTACAAACTTTGTATATCTGTCTGGGCAGTAGAAACGGAAACCTTTTGATCTGTCTGGATAGCCAATGAAGTGGCAACTTAGTGTTTTGGGATCTAACTTTGCAATGTTTGGATTAAACATTTTGGCCTCAGCAGGACACCCCCACACCCTGAAGTGATGTAGGGAGGGCACCCTTCCTGTTCATAGCTCGTACGGTGTTTTGGGCACCGACTTGCTTGGTACTCTATTGAGAATGTGAATGGCGGTTTTAAGCGCCTCCATCCATAATCCCAATGGCAAGTTGGAATAACTCATCATGCTGCGCACCATATCCATAAGTGTACGGTTGCGCCTTTCAGCTACCCCATTTTGCTGAGATTCACCTGGCATTGAATACTGGGCGACTATGCCAGTCTCCTGTAAGAACTTTGCAAAAGGTCCAGGGACTTGGCCATATGGAGTGTGCCGACCGTAGTACTCTCCCCCACATCGGACCTTACTATCTTTATTCTTTTATCATGCTGATTTTCAACTTCAGCTTTGAATATTTTAAATTTATCCAACGCTTCAGATCTTTCTTTGATTGGATAAATATAACCATAGCGAGAGTAATCATCTGTGAATGTTATGAACGAGTCATATCCATCCACACTTTTCACCGGAAATGGTCCACAAATGTCGGTGTGGATGATTTCTAGTGTGCTTGAGCTATGGATTGCACCCTTTTTGATTTGTTTTATATACTTTCCTTTAATGCAATCTACACATTGTTCTAAGTCTGAGAATTCTAACTGTGGAAGAATTTCTCTTTTGACTAATCTTTCTATTCTCCCCTTCGAAATATGGCCCAAGCGACAGTGCCATAATTTCGATGAGTCGAAGGTTCTCTTTCTTTTCTTTTGTTCTTTATTCGACGCGGAAACATGTTCATTCACATTGCATACAGAATGCACTTTTTCACGAAGTGATAACAGATAAAGCTCATCATGTAGTAAAGCATTACCAACATAAGCATTATTATACCAGATGGCACACTTGCCATGTCCAAAATAACACTCATAATTTTCTTTGTCCAAACATGAAACGCTAATTAAGTTTCTATTACATGAAGGAACATAAAGAACATCTCTAAGTAGAAGCTTGAATCCATCAGCTAACTCCAAGGAGATGTCGCCGACAGCTTCAACTTCTGCTTTTATTCCATTGGCTACCTCAATGCCTCCTTCTCTTCTTAGCGTAGTCCGGGTCGAATGGAATCCCTGTAAACAATTTGCAACATGAACAGTTGCCCCTGAGTCAATCCACCAAGTAGATTTTGAAAACTGTGTGTACAAGGATTCATTTACTAAGGAAACAATGTTGTTACCTTGCTTTGCCATTAAGGACTTCAGCCAAACAGGGCAGTCTTTCTTGTAATGCCCGGTCTGCTTACAGTGGAGACAAGTGTCTTTGTCCACTGGGAAAGACTGTTGCTGACGCTGATGCTGATAGGGAGCTTTTCCTTGTGGCTTTGAAGGAGAACTTTTGTTGTTTTGATTCTAGTTCTTTTTCTTATGATCCTTCACATAGTTGAGTGTTCCACCATGTGAAGCTTTTAGTATGTCCTCTTCTTGGACACACATAGCAATTGTCTTTTCTATAACCCATGTTCCAGGTGACATATTATAATTCACAACAAAAGTTTTAAATTCCTTTGGCAGTGAAGCCATGACAAGGTGGACCAGGAGCTTTGGTTTGATCTCCAGATCCTCATCCATAGGCTTTAACTTTGCTGCCATATTGCTCATTCTCAAGATGTGTTCTCTTATTCCACCACCTGTGTATTGTTCCGTCACAAGTTGTTTTAACACCCGGCTGGCATATATCTTTGAAGAGCCAGTGAACTGGCTCTTTATCTTTGTCAGCAACTCCACAGCTGAAGCGCACTCTGCAATGGAGCCCACAATGGTGCTCTCAATTGTATTCTTTATAAAGGCCATGCATTTTTTATTTGCATTGACCCACTTTTGGTTGGCTATGATGTAGGACATCTCCAAAGGAGCATAATCCCCTTCCCTTTTAGCCCATGCAGCATCATCCTCAGTAGTCTCTCTTACTGGCTCTGTAGGTCTGGCCGGCTGTGGTTCTTCCAGAACACAGTCCAGATCAGCACAAACAAATGCTAGTTCAACTTTCTTCCTCCACTCAGTGTGGTTGTCACCTCTGAGTGTCGGAACTTCTTTTAGGCAACTCATCAAGTGAAAGCCTCCTGAAATCACAATTTAAGTGACATCAATATAACAATCATATGCATTAATCTAACGTTGGTCAAATTAAACATATAATTGTCTATGCAATTAAATCTATATTACCGTTGGGCAAAATATTAGAAATAAATGCACCTTTAATTTCAATAATAAAATATGGTCATGTTATTAACAACGTTGGTCATAAGAATAACATAAACATATTTATTCTAATTATAACTTTAACATGCTCTTTTAATAAATCTCTCTAAACTTTTATTTTCAAGAAAAATAGCAATATTAATTCTGTACGCAGCGGAAAAAACATGAATAAAATCATGAACTTTTTATTATTTGCAGAAATTTTTCTTTGATCAAATGAAAAAATTCATGAACTTATTTAATAAAAAATTCATGAACAATTCTTTTTCTGGAAATTTCCTTTTTATATTTCCAGAGACTTTTCTACTTTTCTATATTTTCTAAGCAAAAATTTCGTTGGAAAACCATACAATATTACAATGTATCCAAAACTCCGGACAGAAAACATTAAAAGGAAAAAGCCTCAACCAGCTGTTGCCCCGCGAGCCTACTCGGCTCGCCGCGCCGCACTAGCCGGCCCAGCCGCTCTGTCTTTCGGCCTGGTCCGCGGTCACTTTCGGCCCAAAGGCCAGTGGGAGACTAGGGTTTTCATCTGGACCGTCCATCACGATCGACGGCTGTCCGGTGATTTCGCTGGAACAAAACAGAGAGTCTGATCCCAGTCCAACCCTAGCGCCCCCACTCTCTACTCAATTTGTTTCTCTACTCGCTCAGTCTCTCCCGACGGCGGAGGAAACAAGGCTCGGCCACCGGCCATCCAGCCTGGCCGCCGGCGACGGGGGCTAGAGCCACCGCGCCGCGCTAGCGCCTCCTTTCCGTTCCCCTTTCCTTTTCTCCACCTACTATGGCAGAAAGGACGAGGCCCGGCTGCGCCCGCTCTCCCTGCGCCGTTCGCGTCGGCCACCGGCCGGTCTTGCCACCGGCGACGGGGAGCCGCGCCTCTCTTCCTTCCCCGCAGGGAGGTTTCGGCCGACGGCGCGCCAGCGACGGCGAGTTCATGCCGCCGCGGCCACCCGGTCCTCTTTCCCCTTCCCGTTTCTGTCTTCTCCATCTCCACTCCAACAGAGGGAGAGAGAGATATACTCCCACAGCGCCGTTGCCTCCCCTTCGGCGGTGGCGCGTTTCCCTTAGCGGAAGCGCGCCGCCGTCGAACGGCGTGGCTGCGGTGCCAACTTTGAGCTTTTCCTTTGCCCCGTGAGGGGTGGTACCTTCGTCCGACGCCTCGGCTTGCCGATGCGCGTCGAGATCGAGAGGGTCAGCGCGGCCTTACGGCGGCACTCTTTGCCGGCGAGGCCTGAGGCCCTCTCCGGTGGTCTTTGCCCTGTTCTAGGGTCCTTTTGGGGAGAGAGATTTCTTTTTCTTTCTCTGTTTTATCTTTTTACCGAAAAACATCTAACCAAGATGGCCTGATACCATTGATAGACCCACTTGGATCGTGGTAGGCTAGATCTTTCCGGTAACCTACCTTCCTTGGGTGCGGAAGAGCTCGATCCAGAGCCGGCCATGGTGATGTAGAGGCCGGTGATCGCAGAGAGATCGAGATGGAGAGGTGGCAGTGGTGCTTCCCGTGAGCACTGCGATTGCCCTAGATCAGAAGGGATATCGGTGGGGAGTCTGGCGGCACGGTGAACCTCATACTGTGTGCCCCGGCCCCCACCTCTCTATATATCGCAGGTCACACGGGCCCACCAACCATAAGAGGGTTGGGCGCCCCCGATCAGGGCGCGAATAGATCAGGGCCCGATGGGCCGTTGGGCCCACTCGATGGAGAGATCAACCTAACAAGAAGAGGAAGGAGATCGGGTCTGCTACGGTAGCGCACCGTGCTCCTGGTAGAGAGGAAGAAGGAGATCGCGTGATGGAGAAGATCGGGTCGACCCCTGCATCATATCGATACGTAAGAACGCTTCCTCCTGAACGGGAAAAACGGAACAAAATAGACGCCCAATTACGTAAGAATGCATGGAAAAAGATTAATAAACGTATGAAGAATTAAGAAAGTTTTTTATTATTATTATCAGATATAAAAGAAGTAAATTATGGATTGATGTGTATGTCCCTGTTTCGGCTGGTGAGCCTCCCTGGCATATCACCTTTGTTTATGGCGAACCACGCACGGAAAATACACCAAGTGTGGGATGCAATGCGGCGCTTGCACAGCCAGAGTAACCTTGCCATGGATGCTTGTTGGAGATTTTAATGAAGCCATGTGAGACTATGAGCATATGCCAAAAACTCACTAAAATTTTAATGAAGCCATGTGGACTGGTCGCGCGGAATTGCGAAAAAAGATGGACGCCATGAATGAACTACTCTACAAGAAAGAAATGATGTGGCACCAACCGTCTCGCATTGATTGGTTAAAGGAGAGGGACAAAAATGCAAAAAAAAGTTCCATCGCAAGGTTGTTTGGCGTGCTAGGAAAAATAGAATCAAAGGCCTAACAGATATCAATGGGGCATGGCAGCAGGATCAGAGTGTTATGATGAACATGGCAAAAGAGTACTTTGAGAATATGTTCACGCCCGATCCAAATATCTATCTAGAGGAGATCATGCACCTATTCCAAGAAAAAATAAGTTCGGATATCAGCGGCGGAGCTATGTTGGGGCCAGGG
>NC_041388.1:35854765-35867708 GCF_002162155.2 Triticum dicoccoides
TCAATTTCTGAAGAACTTTTTTTAGGGGAGACTTAGATTAGAATTTTAAAAATATTTGGCACCCCAAAATACTGATGATTTACGTTTCACCCTCAAGTGGCTTACGGCTAGCTCCGCCACTGCCAGATATGAATGATAACTCATCTGCTCTTTTCACTCGTAAGGAGATTAGCAATGCACTCTTTCAGATCAAGTCCTTAAAGGCGCTAGGACCGGAAGGCTTCCCTGCGAGGTTTTTTCAGCAGCACTTGGGCATAATTGAAGTAGGATGTTATTGGGGCTGTCATGCTATTTTTTTTAGTCAGGTATTATGCCAAAGTGAATTAATCCACACCCATTGTGCTTATTCCGAAGGTGCCTAACCCCACTAGACTCACTAAGTTTCGTCATATCAGCTTATGTAATGTGTTCTACAAGATAATCTCAAAATGCCTAGTAAACTGTCTAAGACCCTTGCTGGATGATATTGTGGCACCAGAGCAAAGTGCCTTTGTACCTGGAAGGTTAATTACTGATAATGCTTACGTTCCTTTTGAATGTATCCATGGCATTAAGCCAGAGAAGGACCCTGTAAGTAGTTTTTGCGCATACAAGTTGGACCTGTCAAAAGCATATGATAGTGTGAACTGGGAATTCGTGAAGTTGTTTAGTTAAAAGCAAAGACACCAATTGATGTAGATGGACGCCCACTAGAGATATTGCATGAGAAGTCTGATGCTACCCTGGGTGCTAGATGGACTGGTTGTACATGGCTAGATGAAGCTCGATGTAGATGGTGCCTACATCAAGGAGGCAGGCAAGGCCAGTGTGGGGATGATCCTCTGTGACAGTACCGACGGGATAGTCTTCTCACCGTGCAGAAATCTCTTGCACTGTGTGAGTCCATTGCAAGCTGAGCTAGTGGCATGCCTGGAGGGGCTCAATTTTGCACTGCAATGGTCTACTCTTCCAATCGATGTTGAGCTGGATTGCAAAGTCGCCGTGGATTTCATTCAGTCACAGTCCACGGACAGATCAATGAATGCAATGCTGGTGAATGAAGTGAGGAAGCTTCTTGATGAGAGGGATAGCTCAATTGCTCATATTAATAGGAACCAAAATGCTATAAGTCATAGATTAGCTACTTTTGGTCGTGTTGAAGCCCCTACGGCTCTCTGGATCAGCTTGGGGCCTACTAAATGTACCACAACTCTGTATGGAGCATCTCCCTCCAAGTTGAGCAAGTTGAGCAATGAAATCCCTTTAGCCTTGCAAAAATAAGTAAATTATTCACTTAATTGTGACAAACCGGACGAAAACGGCAGCAACACGTTCATATAGGGCACCTTTGGCCGATGAGGCTGCCCATGTTGATCCACACGATGGGTTTGTGTGTAAAATGTTCGTGTTGTCACTTTTCTCCAGGCAACACTCACCACGACAAGCACACGAGTTCTGGCCGCATGTGTCGCAACTCCGAGTCCAAAAGGCGAGCCACAAAGGTTTAGCCAGGTGTTGTGAGCGGTTGCCAAGCGAGACCATCCGTCACACATCAAAGAGATCACGACAAATCCACGGACGAGCTGACTAGTACAATCTTGTGATCCCGACCTTACCCATCCTCATAGTTGTTGGCTTGTTGCCACACGGGCTGTCGACGAGAACCGCCTCACACTGCAAATTCCACAAGCCGAATCCATCTCCGAGGCGATCGCCCTAAAGAGGCCAAGCAGTAGTGCCAATCATCGTCCGATCGACCAAGCTGCCAAGATTCTCTCTCTGAAGATTATGCTTTTATTCTTTCTTTCTATTTTTGCAAAAGATTAGTCAAGGTATCCCCAATGCAGACCTCAAAACGCCTTCATCCATTTGAATGTAGTTCTAGACATAGTTTGCCATCAAACATGGTACCCCCGGTCTACGAACCAATCTGGATGACCGAAATCACATAAACCAGACACAAATCGAGGGACTCTGGGAGTTTGAACCGCTGCCACGCATGTGCCTGCCATCCCGGACCTAACCATAAATATTTACCGCACCCGCGACCACCCCTGCGTGAAGCGGCTGCGGCACATTCAGGTCGGTCCGGAGCACCGGCACCGCATTCATGCCGGCCCAGAGCGGGCGCAACCTCTCACTGGACCTGGCATTGACGTAGTGCATTGGTCGAGAGCGCCGCATGCGCCGCGTCCTGATTTCTGCAATGTTCAATGCCGAAGCGACGTGACTGGAAGGGACAGAACAACTATCTACTGCATTCAAACCGGCTGCCCGTCCGCTCGCTTGCTGAAATTAAACAGGTGCGGCGGTCAAGAAACCCACTCTAGCATCCGTGCCGACACAGTCCGCCGCTTTACCTGACTAACACTCGCTATTTAAATGTGGCCTCGCTCGTCACCATCTGCAGTCCGCTTCCAATCCTGCTCAGTGCACCACCTCTCCGTCGTGCACCACCTTCTCCATCACCGCGAACTCTAGAGCAATGTGGAACAACCTCTCGACGGAGCAGTAGTACGAGGTGGCCAGCATTGCGGGCGGATGATAGAGTCGTCGTGCGCGGAGGATATAGGCAGGCTTGCCAGCAAGCTCGCCGAGGTGACCGATAATGACCCAACAATGGAGGAATACTCTGACAAAGAGGCGATGCCCCTGCACGCGCAACACTTTGACACTGTCATGGCGACACCCCTGCATGGGCGGATGACAGAGTCACCATGGAACAGGCGGAGACGCACTTTGACGCCGTCATGGCGGAGAAGCAGTTGGCGCCGCTGCTAGTGTCGATGTTTTGTAAGGTGCAGGAGGAGCAGCGCTACAACCTCGTCCTCCTCCCGCATCACCGGTTCATGGAGGGGTAGATCTACGGTGAGTTCGTGAGCGAGAAGGCTATGATGGCCATGGCCGGGGAGAACCCGAACTTCATCGAGGTGCAGCGAACGCTCTGGGAGGCTGCACGCAACGCTCGCCTGGTGGCGTCGGACGCGGAGGCGACACTGGCGGTTGCGGACGGGAACCTCGGCAGCTGCTCCATTGGCGCCGCTACAACCACGAGGCAAACCCTTCCACGTCGAACCTCACCTGCACTAGCGACACCTAGCCCGCAGACTTCGACGAGGAATAGTAGGACATGGGAGACGACGGTGTCTCCCGTCCCATATGTGGGCCAGTTCGTGTTCCATTTCTTACTCTTCTTCGCCGGCGACTGCAGCTTCACTTCCCGAGGCTCACGGCCGCGGAACATGGACGCGGGGAACAACAGGAGCTTGAAGAACATGCAAGATTTATACTAGGTTAGGGTCCAGTTGCTTTTGTTTAATGAAATATGTCGAAAACGTGGACCGGTTTAAATAAAAATCATCTGGTTTGCATGAAGATTGTTGGGGTCATGTTGTGGTCATCGGGTGCGGCGCAACCAGGTCAGCGGAGTTGCTACATCTCCACAAGGAGATCTCTGCATGCACGACCAAGCGGCTTCTTCCTCTCCGTTGCGTGCGGTTCTACTCCAAGATATCTGGCGTCAGAGAGATCTTGTTCCTCTGGTTCTAGAGGAATGCTAGAGATCTTTTTATTTTCGTCAAAAGGAAAAAAAAAGAGTCCTAGAACATAAATGAGGCTTTTTAGCAGTATATAAAAAAATTACTAGATCTTTTAGTTAGCCAACAACCCAGAAAACAACACGGGCAAGCTATAGCAACCGTGCCGTGCGAAGTACTAGTAGATGCGGTCGATGTGTACGCCACATCCCAGCGAGCCTGCACGCGTCCTCCTCTCCTAACGCGTGGCCGTGGCCGTGGGCAATACATCATCAGCGGCCACAAACAGCGGCCGCCGCATCTCACGAGGGGGGAGAAGCACCCTGATGATGGGTGATGGCGCCATCGATCGGAATCGGAAGGGAGGACGGACGATGGTTGTGCCGCGCGGGCGATCGATCGAGGTCATGGTGGACGCAGCCGAGGAGATCGATGAGACGGCTGATCCATCGAGGTGGACGCAGCCGACGAGATGAGACAGCCGAGAACGATGGATGAGATCCTCGATCGGCCTTCTCATGTCATCCATCCTTCTAATTCCCTACTAGGTTTGGATCTTCTTATCGTTCCTCTTCTCTCATGGTGTTTATGGTTGGAGTTTTCGTCGATTTTTCGGAAATTTTGGTTGGGATCCCCCTGTTTCTTCCGGCCGGGGAAGGTTGCTGACAGCCAAATTAACCTCACAATACACCAGTACAAAAACAGAATAAAGCAAGACCAAATCCATGTTTTTGGTTCCTACTCGTAGCATTTGTTTACAGAATCCGGCTGCCAAATCATCCGTTTGGTCTCAAACACTTCCAGCTGGGCTGGCGCGGTATTCAGCCAAATCTTCTATTTTGGTCTCATACGCACGCACACTTCCAGCGCTCCTATCCAAAAAATTACACTTGCAGCGCGCCCATCCAGAAAATTACACTTGCAGCGCTCCTATCCAAAAAATTACACTTCCAGCGCAGTTTTTCATCTTACAAAAAAGATCAGGTGTTTTGCACCGCCAAATCTTTCGTTTGGTTTCTTACGCGCAGTTTACCAACCAGTGTTTTGCACCGTCAAAAAAAAGGAAAAAAATTCTATGAGACCAGGTCTCACGGTTTAGCAGGTGAGACCCATCTTGATGGATGACACGTGGCATTTACAAATCACAAAGCATCTATCCATCCCCCACCTAAAATCAGGGGGGAGAGATTAGATGCTTTGTGATTTGTGAATGTCACATGTCATCCATCAGGACGGGTCTCACCTGGTTTATATGAGACCTGGTCTCATATAATTTTTTTTCCAAAAAAAATACCCATTGCTCTCGTCACTTCCATGCATGCTACTGAATTCCCAAAAACGTTGCTTCAGCCTCCTTGCTTGCAATCTCCTTGGCTGCCTCCACCACCACCAGTCTCCTTGCTTCCTGCAAAATATGTCAAACCAATGCATGTAAAGCAGATCCCCCGAGAAATTCATCTAGAGTATTTATAACCATATACAGATCAAACAAGCTTTATGATTGATTGATTGATTTATTTAAAATTTTGGAACAAAGGACACCCCGGATTGGGTTAAACAAAAGGTTGTGGTCTCACTGGACTTTGCAAAGGCTAGACCCGAGCCATGTCAAGTGCATCATAATCTCCTACTACTAGCTAGTTAGCTGGGCAGAGCTTACAGCAGCAGGCACAGCTAGCTCACTTGACCAAAAGGTGCCCTGCTCACAAGTCACAGCATGATGCCTGGTTGTCCGCCTGATTCTACTCTCTGGACATACCACCACTGCTTCAAATGCCAGGAGCATTTATTGAGAATGTACTAGGTCAGGACATTTGACATGGAGGCACTGAACTCTTTGTCCCTGCTAATGATTTGAGATATATTCATGCAGCAACAATTTATTCACCATGCTACAAAGTACTCCTACAAACCAGTTTCCATTGTCTGCATTGCATGGTATGGCCATGACCCTATATATGGTCAGACTACACAAGACTAAAAATTAGCAATTTCTGCTGTGAACACCAACTGGCCATGGACCTATGGGGAGACTGTAGGAAGCCAATGTTTGACCCAACAGACCAGCTCTACTCTGGCCACATACGCCTTTCAGAAACCACATGGTGTGGTATGAGCTAAGTAGCACCCAACACAAGACCATGTAAGCATGTCGTAGCAGCACAATGAAAAATAAAAACATGCATGACGAGAGAAAGGAGTTTAAATCTAAACAGGAAAGGCAACATACATGGTTGGCCCACGGTGTTGTAGATCAACGTCCAGGCATCAGGGCACCACTGCTCGAACTTGCGCAAAACAGCACTTTGGCTACCCACAAGGTGCGTCTGCAGTTAACCAAATGGTTAATCAATATTAACACCTTGTTTGGCATGCAAGCTAGATGGAAAATTAGTTACCTTAATGTAGTGAGGGTACGTGGAGAAATGCTTCCATAGGTTCCTCACGAGCCTGACAAGATCATTTGGATAGTCAATATCACAGTTCCATATGTATTCCCTGATCTTGTTGGCCGCAGCTCTACCCTCGGCTCCTTGAAGTTTCAGCGCCGCCTTCCTTTTGTTGTTATCTATGTTCGCTCTTTCCATCATTTCTTTTAGTGTTTTCAGCTCCTGACACATGTCATCTTCAGACTCATTTCTTGGCCATCTTATTCCACAAGCATTAAGAGCCGCACTACAATCTCGAGTTGATGAGAATATGTCAATGAGATACTTGCTCTTGTCTTCATCATCCCACTCAATGGGATAAAACTTGGCAACTTTTGCCAAATTTTTGCCAATGAAGTCAGGACCATGTTTCTCAATGAAATCACAGTACGCCCTGGTCCCTGTGTGCATTTGTATCAAAACGTCGGCTGTCATAATTTTCTTTATCTCCGCACATAGTTTCACATATAGTTTTTCCATATACTTTTGAGTCTTATCCCTGAGATCCTCAACTGTGAATTAGTGGAGTTGGTGAATCAGACAGATGTGGCCAGGAGCGATAAATTAAATTAGACAATAACAAGTTGATATTAAGAAACACTCTTAGCGGATAATTTTGTATGCAACTTATAAAAAACATAAAGGTCAAATATGTTAATGTTGAAGTTTTAAAATTTTGGGTGCACATACTTGTATTCACCATCTACATGCAAGATCAATTTTCCTATATTTCCGGAACTTAAAAATGTCTTCTTTTTCCAAAAGAAAATCCTATCTGATTCAGATGGTCCTACGAACATATGCACATTTTCGTGTAAGCAAATATGCAACATTATATCTAAATTAAAATATGCTTATAAATAACCTCCACAAAACAAAATTTTGCACAACATAACCCAATATTTTTTTATTTGTAGAATAAAATTATAGTGTTTGTATAGATTTTAGAGACGCACTATCTTAGGAGAGTGCAAAAAAGAAATTACCATCATCGAAGAATACTTTAAGTTGAGGTTGACCATTCACAGTCTTCAGATATAGGTTGTCAACTGTAAGGTCTTTCGGACACATCTTACGTCTAATCATCTTGTCCAAGATATCAAGTAGATCTCTGTGAAACAGTATCTCAGTTAGTGTGCAGTAGAAGTAAAAACATTATATTAGTTATTGTGCAGTGGAAATAAAATATTAGTACAAACTAGCAGATCGCCGGTGGGTTACTCCGAAATTTTTTTGTTCTTGCATGCATTGTCTAAATGGTTGTGTTGTTGGTACTTATTTTTTTCTCAAAAAGAATAATCCCAAATTTTGGGCAAAAGAGAATATATTTCCAAAATATAGGATCAATTAATCATAAGATTGTGATATATATGTCTATTACATAGGTTGGATAGTGATCACAATAATTACCAGTGATTTAAAGCATAATAAAAGGTGATTATATACATGTGTAACGTGGTCCATTCTACAACCACCCCTTGAGAATTGTAGATGAAATATTCTACAACCAACCCTCCTAGATCAGCCAAACCCACTCAAAAGTAACAAATACTGCAGGAGCAAACCCCACCGCCCTAAACTAAAAGAAAAAACGCCGCACTAGACCCATCTTCCCAGCATTGTGCCCCTATCACCCCAAGGCCACCGCGCCGCCACACCCTCCCCTCCCCATCGCACCTCATCGCCATAGTTTTGCATCAGCCCTATCTACCCTCCAATCCAATCCACCTTCCCGTGCAGCCACATAGGAACCGCGCCGCCGCCACACCTAGCCTCGACCAGCCACCCCGCGCCGCCTGTCGTGGTTCTAAGCCTGACAGTAGAGTGGGGGGTAGGTATTGAGAGGCAAGGTCCTAGCTATGGAGAGGTTATAAGCACAAGGGATGTACGAGTTCAGGCCCTTCTCGGAGGAAGTAACAGCCCTACGTCTCGGAGCCCGGAGGCGGTCGAGTGGATTATGAGTATATGAGTTACAAGGTGCCGAACCCTTCTGCCTGTGGAGGGGGGTGGCTTATATAGAGTGCGCCAGGACCCCAGCCAGCCCACGTAGGAGAGGGTTTAAGGTGAGTTAAGTCTGGGGCATTACTGGTAACGCCCCACATAAAGTGCCTTTACTATCATAAAGTCTACTTGATTACAGGCCGTTGCAGTGCAGAGTGCCTCCTGACCTTCTGGTGGTCGAGTGAGTCTTCGTGGTCGAGTCCTTCAAGTCAGTCGAGTGTGTCTCTCGTTGGTCGACTGGAAGGCGACTTCTTCTAAGGGTGTCCTTGGGTAAGGTACTTAGATCAGGTCCATGACCCTACTCTAGGTACATAACCCCATCATTAGCCCCCGAATGGATTGAGGCTTCGAGTGAGGAAGGAGTTGATGTCGTTTCCGATTAACCTTTGTGCCCTGGTCGTGCGTTGTCCTGGACCAAAGAATCTCTTCGTCGACAGGGAGCAATTTGCCTTCAGTCGACTCGATCCATTCTATTTTTGCGTCGAGTGATCTTTCGGGCTTCGACAATCTCCGAGCGACGGATCGCCGGAAACACCGCGTCTGACAGACTGATTTGCTGTTCGCGGATTCCGCGGGATGCGAAATTTGGGGACGCGCGCGAAGCGGGGCGGACCGCGGCGTTCGGATGGGACGGGGCATAGACGCCTCGATCTCCGCGCCGCCTTTTTCGCCACGTATCCAGTCTGCATAACTGCTCCCTGATATGATTAGATCGACGGGCCCACCTGTCATCCACTCAGAAGGGACCTTATAAATGTGCCCGGCGAGGATTTCTGTGCTGCGCCTCAGCATTCTCTCCCTCTCTCTGCTTCCTTCTTCTCCGCCCAGCGTGCTCGCTCTCGCCCCCGCACCACTTCCCTTCGCGCATCTCGCCGGCGACCATGGCCAAGGAGAAGACGGCGGCGCTGGAGCGTGCAAAGAAGGCGTCGGCGTCGGAGAAGGCGAAGGGGAGATCCACCAGCCGCGGAGGGTCCTCGTCCAGATCCCGTCTGCCGAAGGGCTGGGTCCAAGGAGACTGGATCCAGTCGACCATCACAGAGAAGGACCTCCTCGACATGGCCAACGAGGGCTTGATCCCTCACGGAGCTGCGAGGCTTCCGGGGATGGAGTGGCAGCCTCAGCCAGAAGAGGGTGAGTGTGTGCTTTTGGCCACCCATGTTGATCGTGGGTTTTCCTTGCCGCCGAGTGTTTTCTTCCGTGGCTTCTTGAATTTCTTCGGGGCGCAGCTCCACCACTTTACCCCAAACTCCATTGCCTATCTTGCTGCATTCGTGTCCATGTGTGAGGGTTTCTTGGGCTGTCGACCGCACTGGGGTTTGTTCAAACATATATTCACGTGTCGCTCTCAGACCGTGAAGAAGGCGAGCCCAGGTGATGAGAGAACCCGAGTCGTCCAAATGTGTGGGGGTCTGGGGATCCAGGTGAGGAATAAGAGCACCTTCCCGCCCATGACCTTTCCCGAGTCCGTCAGAGGCTGGCAGTCGACTTGGTTCTACTGCCAGGTCCAGTCGACGCCAGGACAGTCGAGTGGACTCCCTCCGTTTACCATGGACCGAGTGAACAAGCCCTCCCCTCTGAAGCTGATTCCGGAGGAGAAAGCTGACGTGAAGATGTTGATGGAGCGCGTGGTGCAGTTGGTTCGGGAGGGAGTGACGGGCATGGACCTCCTGGAGGTCTTCCTCAGGCGTCGCATCCAGCCCCTTCAGTTCCGGAGCCACTGCATGTGGTTATACTGTGGGACCGAAGACGAGACTAGAGTCCATCCAGAAGCAGTCGACGACGTCACTCTGGAAAGATGGATGGTAGCCGATACCGGAAACAAGGATAACCCACGCGGAGCCAGAAGGATTCCTCCACTCGACCACAACAGCGACCCAAACAAGGTACACTTGCCCTGCTCTCCACTGCGCTCTTGTCGCATCTATTTCTGTTTACCCTGCCGACTGGTCGACTGATCCTTGTCTGGACATCTGCTAGGCCCTCACCGAGCTGTACTCGATGCCCAATGGGGCACAAGCTTCGACCGAGGAGGGCGAGGCGAGCGGGGGCGAAAGCCAGGAAGAGGAGGAATGGGACTCGGATGTTGCAGAGGATGATGACGACGATGATGATGATGACGGTGATGAAGATGACGTCGAGGACGAGGAAGAAGAGGAGGAGGAGGTCGTACCACCGCGCTCAGAAAGGCGGTCGAAGCTTGTGCACGACCCTTCGACCGAACGTGGTAAGGGGGTTGCGACCGCCACTCAGTCGACCAAGCGCCCTCGGACCACCTCTCCGGTGCTGACTGAAAAGGCGCCGAAGCAGCCCAGGGCGGCCTCGTCGAAGCCGATCAAGCTCCTGCCGAAGATGAAGGTGTCCATCCCCACCATATCAGGGTAACCGTGCTGCTCATGTTTTCTTATTTTGTGTGAACTTTGTCTCTGGTCGACGCTGAAGTTAGTCGACTGATCCTTTGGAGTTGCAGTGCTGCTACTTCTGAAACCTCGGCCCGGGCTGATGACCACGAGATGGAGGACGCAGCAACTTCGAACCCAGGTACTGTATTCTTAACGCTGTTCTTAGTCGACTGACTCGCGATCTCTGATCCTGATCTTTCTCTGTAGCTCCACCCAATACTGTTATCAATCTCCCTGATGATGATGAGGATGAAGAGCCGCTGAAGTGCAGGAGGAGTCGGAAAACGTCCGCCAGTAAGGTGCCTCAGGATGTGACGGCGCCCGAGATTCTGACTGTGGAGGAAGAGAACATCACTCGACACACGGTGTCCTTCGCAGATCCATTGACGAGTGCTCAGCAGCCCTCCCTCTTCACGACGCACCACGTCCCAGAGGACCAAGCCGGCGCAGCGAAGGAGGCGATACGCCAGGCGGGAATCATGATGGAGCAGCTGAAGACCATCCGGGATGCGAGCCAGGCGGCTTATGACGCCAGTTCTGCCCTCCAAAGCAATGTCCAGGTCAGTCGACCGCTGTTTGTTCTGTTGGATATGCTACCAAAAACTTTTCTTTTCCGGAATCTATAGTAGTCACCCATTGGGTGTGTCGAATGAACTCCGTGTTAGCGGGGGCACGCTGAGTGCACCCGCTGGGTGTAGTCCCCAAGGCTAAGGTCGACTGCTGGCAGTCGGCCTTAGGCTTTATGATGTCAATTTTTCTGTCAGTCGACTATGTCGACTGGATTTCACAAACCGGTGGGGGCACGCTGAGTGCACCCACTGGGTGTAGTCCCCGAGACTGTGGTCGACTGCTTGCAGTTGATCACAGTCTTAGAGAATACATCTTTCTTTCTTTCTTTTTTTTTGAGGTCGACTGGTCGACTTTGTCTTCAACAGGATTAGTGGGGGCACGCTGAGTGCACCCACTGGGTGTAGTCCCCGAGACTACGGTCGAATGCTTGTATTCGGCTGTAGTCTTAGAAACGTGAGTTTTTCCCTTTTTCACTTGGAAGTGAATTATATTTGACATTTAGTCGATTGGTTCTTCGCAGAACTCTTGTGATCTTGTGGCTCGCTACTCAGAGCTGGAACACAAACATACTCAAGTCGAGCTGAGCTTGAAGCTGGTTCAGGAGAAGCTGACAAAGGCAAAGGAGGAGACCGAAGGTATGTTTGGTGAGACCTTGACGACTGCTTTTCCCCTTGCTTGTTTCAAAATCTGATCTTGCTGTAACTTGCAGGTAAGGTAAGGGAGGCCCAACAGAAGAAAGACCTTGAGCTAGCTGAGAAGATCAAGCTTGCTGACGAGAAGTTAGCTTCAGTCACCAAGCTCGAACAAGACAATACCAATCTGAAAGCTGCTCTTGGGATTGCCAACAAGGAGGTCAGTCGACTGAGAACTGATAAAGCTGCCCTGACCGACCAAGTCGCCAAATTGACTGGGAAGAAAACTGATCTGGAGGCCTTCCTGAGTGGACTTGCCAAGAAGCTGTTTCTTATGCTTGAAGGTAAACCTCTATGCTTGGCAGACATTTCCAATTGTGATTTTTCCATTCGACCATCTCCTTGACTTAGTGATCACCCTTGCAGAATTTTGTCAAAACTTTGAAGAAGAAACTAGCCGGCTGGAGCCAAACCTCGACCCCGTCAATTCTCCGGTGAACGATGAAGTTGCCATGGATGTTCTCCGACTGGAGTCCCGTGTTGCAGCTGTCGTGGACTATCTCGCAAGGCTGAAGGCTGCCACATCCCGCATCGACTCGACGCTCTGGCCTGAGGAGACACTTCAGAATGACCTTGAATCGCTGATGGCCCGGTTGAACACGATCCCTGGTCGAGTGCAGGAATGGAAGAAGTCCTCGGCTCGGTGTGGTGCAGATGTTGCTATGTGTCTTGCCCGAGTCCACTGTAAGGATGCACGAGAAGAGAAGCTGGCGGCCCTTGGGTGGCCAATACCAAGAAGCACGACTTCAGGTCCTTTATGGAAACTTTCCTTGCAGCTGCCACTCGGATCGCCGACGGAATTGACCTTGATGAATTCGTTGCTCCTTCCAGCCCTCCACATGAGGGGTAAAAAACTTCTTCTGGCTCGACGCTTTTAAATTTGCCTCGGTATGCCGAGTGGAATTGTAACCGATAAACCTTAACAGGCTTAACGCCTGAGCACTCTCGGTTCCTTTAGATATCGATTCAAACTTGAATTTGGTGCTTGAATATGATTGCCTTTGGCTCGAAATGTCTTTTGCAGGTTCAAAGCAAGGCGCCTTTACTGCAATCGACTTATTCTTCAGTCCACTTAGGCGAGCACTGGGCTGCAGCTAAGCCCCCGAGTGAGAGGTTTACTCTTCACTCGGCAGGATTTCGATAACTTAGGCGAGTGCTTGGACTGCAGCTAAGCCTCCGAGTGAGAGGGTTGCTCTACACTCGGTAGGATTTTGATAACTTAGGCGAGTGCTTGGACTGCAGCTAAGCCTCCGAGTGAGAGTGGTTGCTCTACACTCGGTAGGATTTTGATAACTTAGGCGAGTGCTTGGACTGCAGCTAAGCCTCCGAGTGAGAGG
>NC_041388.1:35867882-35868417 GCF_002162155.2 Triticum dicoccoides
GAGAGGGTTGCTCTTCACTCGGTAGGATTTTTGTAACTTAGGCGAGTGCTCGGACTGCAGCTAAGCCTCCGAGTGAGAGGGTTGCTCTACACTCGGTAGGATTTTTGTAACTTAGGCGAGCACAGGGCTGCAGCTAAGCCCCCGAGTGAGAGGGTTGCTCTTCACTCGGTAGGATTTTTGTAACTTAGGCGAGCACTGGGCTGCAGCTAAGCCCCCGAGTGGAAGGCTGGCTTACCACTCGGTAGGATTTTTATAACTTAGGCGAGCACAGGGCTGCAGCTAAGCCCCCGAGTGGAAGGCTGGCTTACCACTCGGTAGGATTTTTACAAACTTAGGCGAAACGGATTCGCAGCTAAGTCACCCACTGAGGGGGAATTTTATTGGACAATAAAAAGCGACAGAAATTATGGAGGGACTATGACACTATTATTTTGAGGTCCATGAACTACAGAAGTACTTTATTGCAACTCATCCGAGTGATAAAACTTAAGTGTAAAATGGGCGGAGTAGCTCCGCGTTCCAAGCTCGGGGCTCG